>NC_080540.1:246347793-246647793 GCF_028640845.1 Ahaetulla prasina | reverse complement strand
TAGGGGGCATGAAGCCCATGCCTCCTCTATCTATGAACAGTCATCTCTTACAAAACATAGCATGGGGAAAATAGCTCTTGCTATGGCTCAGCAGAGCATGTGAGATTGCCAATCCTGCCCTGAATATATATTGGGAGAGAACATTCGCTCTGTGGATTTCTGGACTTTCAAGTTTTTCCAGAATACACAAATACTAGATTCAACTCCTTAATTCTATTTATTGTGGTTTTTGGAAAAGCATGTGAGAAACATCTAGTTATGATCATTTCTTATTTTATTTCATACTTTAACATGGGGGAAAAAACCTGTTTCCATCATTTTATTTATAGGTAGTGAAAAAATAGCAATTTATATGCCTTGCAGTCTTTTCTTTAAAATGTTACCCTGTACCATTTTACCCTGTAAGTAATTTCATGTTTCTAGCAAAGCCCCAGGAAGCAAGTTATCAAAATCTACCACCAATCTTCATTTTATACTTATTTTTTTCATGCAGGCATATCAGAACAACAATTTTGTTGCAGTCATTATTTAAAACAATTTCCTTTTTCAATCCACCAGGCTATAGATTAATATAAAGTAGTAAAATACAGAAAAAAATTATCCTGTTAATTATTACAAAATTGTCATTTTTTATGAATGCCAACGTAGTAAAAGGGATGCTTGATATGGACCATTATCCCTTTACTGGGGTGTTTATATATAATATATAAAGTGAGAATGATGAATACGATGATATAACCAATCACGAGTAAATTTCAGTCATAATACCATTTGAAAGCATTTTGTAAAGCCCTGAGCTGAAAAGAAATAACCATAAGCAGACATGATTGAGAGGCAGTAGTAGTAGAAAACTCTGAAAAGCTAAACTATTTTTACATTTTTTTCTTCTCATATGTTTATTTTAAATAGTTCGTTTAAAAATCTATAGAAACATGAAGAGTTATTTGGACAGGTTGTTGGGGAGGTTGAATGCCACAACATGTTTACTGGACCCGTGCCCCTCCTGGCTGGTACTGGCCAAGCAGGAGGTGACACGAGGCTGACTCCGGGGGATTATTAATGCTTCTTTGTTGGAGGGGTTTTTTCCTGCTGCCTTGAAAGAGGCGGTGGTGAGACCCCTTCTCAAGAAGCCTTCCCTGGACCCAGCTGTTTTAGGAAACTATCGTCTGGTCTCCAACCTTCGCTTTGTTGCACGTCAATTACCCCAATACCTGGATGAAACTGTCTATCTAGACCCGTTCCAGTCAGGCTTTCGACCCGGATACAGTATGGAGACGGCTTTGGTCGCATTGGTTGATGATCTCTGGAGGGCCAGGGACAGGGGTTATTCCTTGCCCTGGTCCTATTAGACCTCTCAGCAGCTTTTGATACCATCGACCATGGTATCCTGCTGCACCGGCTGGGGAGTTTGGGAGTGGGAGGCACTGTTTATCGGTGGTTCTCCTCCTATCTCTTTGACCGGTCACAGATGGTGTTGGCAGGGGGGCAGAGATCGACCCCGAGGCGCCTCACGTATGGGGTGCCACAGGGGTCGATTCTCTCGCCTCTCCTGTTCAACATCTATATGAAGCCACTGGGTGAGATCATCAGTGGTCTTGGGGTGAGGTACCAACTGTACGCTGATGATATGCAGCTGTACTCTTCCACCCCAGGCCACCCCAACAAAGCTATCGAAGTACTGTCCCAGTGTCTGGAAGCCATATGGGTCTGGATGGGGAGAAACAGGCTCAAGCTTAATCCCTCCAAGACGGAGTGGCTGTGGATGCTGGCACCCTGGTACAGTCAGCTGCAGCTGCGGTTGACTGTTGGGGGTGAGTCATTGGCCCTGATGGAAAGGGTGCGCAACTTGGGTGTTCTCCTGGATGGGCGGTTGTCTTTTGAAGATCACTTGACAACCGTCTCCAGGAGAGCTTTTTATCAGGTCCGCCTGATTCGCCAGTTGCGCCCCTTCCTTGACCGGGATGCCCTGTTACCTCTCGCTTGGATCACTGCAATGCTCTCTACATGGGGGTCCCCTTGAAGAGCACCCGGAGGCTCCAGTTAGTCCAGAATGCAGCTGCGCGGGTGATAGAGGGAGCGGTTCGGAGCTCCCATGTAACACCCATCCTGCGCAGACTGCACTGGCTACCTGTTGTCTTCCGGGTGCGCTTCAAGGTATTGGTTACCACTTTTAAAGCACTCCATGGCTTAGGACTGGGATACTTACGGGACCATCTACTGCCATCTTGTACCTCCCATCGACCTGTGCGTTCTCACAGAGAGGGACTCCTTAGGGTGACATCAGCCAAGCAATGTCGATTGGCGGCCCCCAGGGGAAGGGCCTTCTCTGTGGAATGAACTTCCCCCTGGACTTTGACAACTACCAGACCTTCGGACCTTTCGCCGCGAACTTAAGACTTATTTAGACTGGCTTGAATTTTAATTTTTTAGTTGATTTTATTTGTTTTAATTTTTATTAATTTTATAGGGTTTGATTGTATTTTAAAATTGGGCCAAATTTAATAAGTTTTTTAATGTCTGTTTTTAGTATTGCATGTGTTTTCATTGTATTTTATCTTGGCTGTAAACCACCCTGAGTCCTTTGGGAGAAGGGCGGTATACAAATGAAAATATTACTATTATTACTATTATTACTATTATTACTATTATTATTATTATTATTATTATTATTATTATTATTATTATTATTATTATTATTATTATTATTATTATTATTTAAACACAAAGAGCCTGACTGTTCTAGTGATTAAAGCACCAGGCTAGTAACTAGGAAACTGGGAGTTTTAGTCCCACCTTAACCATGAAAACCAGCTGGGTGATCTCGAGTCAGTTATTCTTTCTCAGTCCAACTCATCTCACAGGGCTGTGAGGAAAAGAAGAGGAGGAAAGTGCATTGAATATGTTTACCACCCTGAATTGTTTGCAAAAACAATACAAGTGGGAAAATCAATCAATCAATCAATTGATCAATGTATTGCCAATGGCATGTTTTAATTTCTTCTGCTAGAAATTAGTATTGAGACTCCAGCCTGAGAAATGTTACCCATGGTTCAAGATCAATTTCAATGAGAGAGGAAGAAATTAATTTTTTTCTTGATTGTGCCCTAAGATGTGATGAAGAGCAAAATTAATCACTATGAATTAAATCCTGGTAAGGTCTAAGCTAATAACATACTTACAGCAGAGGAACAAAGCCTGTTTCTGAAGAAATACAGGTCTTATTGATTGCTTTTCTTTGAGGTAAATTGTTTTACAAAAAAACCCTCTTGTTATTATCAATGCTTGCTTTCTGAACATTTTCAAATATTCAGAAAACGGGGCAAGTTCCTTTTAGAAGATGCAATTGTCATAGGACAATTTTACTGTCCAAAGTAATGAGGCAAGGATATCTGGACTGAAGAGACAAATCAGTTCTTAGCCAGCAAATGTGGAGGGAGGATAATTACAACTTCCAATGCATGGACAGGAGCAGATATATTCTGTTCATGAATTCTTGAAATATTATAAAAATCTCATTCTTACTTGGCTTCTGCTGCTGGAGGCATCTTCTTGAAAATAGTCTTTTAGAATAATTGATTCCCATTACAGAACAGATCCTAACCTTCTCTATGTTCTCTGATATTTTGTTATAAGATTCTTATAGTGGACAAGTGGACAGCAAAATAGAGGAGTACATCTTTTGGCTGGAAAACTTTCTGCCTTTTGGTGTTACCCCAGAAGTTTGGTATGTTAGTAAATTGCATTTTTCCACTTGCATAGGTGACATCACAGCTATTACTTAAACCGTGATGCAAGACTGGAAGACAAATGGAAGATTTGTTTTTGTACAAAAATAGGTTTTTAATCCAATATTTCTAGAATATTGGACTAGCTAGCCTCCTTAACAAAATGAAAAAGGATCACAATGACACTTTCGTTTTCCTGTTCACTATTTCATATCTATGTATACTGAATTTGGATACAATTACTGTACTTCTAAGTGTATTCTAATTAAGTCTACTTATTTAGTACCTAGTATTTGCTGTTAAAATATATATTAATGCCAAGATCTGGCAGACCATACCAGGTCCTTCTTCTGTTTTATTACTTGTCCCTGTCCCCACAGTCAAAGCACTAGGCTATTTCAGATTATCCTGTGAAAAAACTAATTTGATTTGTTCCATTTGACAGGACTAAGGAAATTATTTATGTTTAGTCCTTTAACATGCTTTCTGGTGAGGATTTGATTTTATGACCTTCGTTTTAAAATAACAATGGAGCATAATATTAATATAAAATTTAATATTCGCTCACAGAGCTCAGCAGAAGTGTCATATTAAGTTAGAGACAAGAATAATGCATTAATTCAAAATCCCTGGAATAATTTTAATTTCAGTTGCTAATAAGAGAAGTAAGCTATATGCCTATGCAATATACCAAAGAGATAATATTATTATTATTTAAATATACATCGTCTCACTTATTAGCGTGGAAAGGTAATTCACATTATACATATATACATACAGACACACAGATACACACACACATACATACACCCATATTCTCACATACATACATATCTCCAAATCACCCCCACACACCCCTCTCTCTTTCATTTCTGAACTACCCATCTCTCTCAAAAATATTCTTTTGTTAGTTACTTTTTAAAGCTTCTGTTTCAAAACATTGTAGTAATGAGGTTCCTGTTGGAGAAAATTGAAATCCACAAATAAAAAAATATGGGTCTGTGACATTATAAAAATATTTATTATTATTTATACAAAAGGCTATTCAAGAAGAGGTTTGTCATTTAGTATCATTTAATTTGACACATTTCTATCTCCCATAGAAGGATGTGTTTTCAGATTTTGCAATGCACACATTATATTTTGTGCAGTTAAAGATAATGAAGCCAGAAATATGGTATAGAAACTTGCTTCTTTGAACTATGATAAAAAGACTTACATTCAGACATTGGACAAAAGATTAAAATGATTAAAGTTATTGCTAACAAAGTTATTACCAAACTGCTATTTCTGAATTTTGCATATTCGTGGCCAGATTGGATACATATCTCATATTTAAACAGATCCATACCCAGAATCCTGAGCACTACTTACCATAATTTAAAATTGCTTTCTCCATTTCAATGAAAAACCATAACATTCCAGAATCATTCACATATAAGACCTAGCTTTTCCCATGCTGCTACATTATTCTACCCATTGTTGGCTTCACTCTAACCCAGATCATGGAGTGTCTCCAGATATTTAAAATTTCTCATCTTTTCAAAAGCCATGGTTTGTTTAACAAGTGATAATTTAAAACAGTTGGTTATCTCAGGCTTCATCACCACTGATATCTAATCAATACTGTCAGGCTCAACCGCAAAATGATATAGAACAACCCAGCCAATTTCAATTCTTTATTTGAAGAATCTTGCCAGAGTAAATCTATATAGAATAGAATAGATATTTTTTTTAATTGACCAAGTGTGATTGGACACACAAGGAATTTGTCTTGGTGCATATGCTCTCAGTGTACATAAAAGAAAAGATACGTTCATCAAGGTACAACATTTACAACACAATTGATGGTATATCAATATAAATCATAAGGATTGCCAGCAACAAAGTTACAGTCATACAGTCATAAGTGGAAAGAGATTGGTGATGGGAACTATGAGAAGATTAATAGTAGTGCAGATTTAGTAAATAGTTTGATAGTGTTGAGGGAATTATTTGTTTAGCAGAGTGATGGCCTTCGGGAAAAAACTATTCTTGCGTCTAGTTGTTCTGGTGTGCAGTGCTCTATAGCATCGTTTTGAGGGTAGGAGTTGAAACAGTTTATGTCCTGGATGTGAAGATCTGTAAATATTTTCACGGCCTATACTACTCTGGTACCATGAATATATCCTGGATGATTCTAGGGAGTAGTTATAAATCTCTTCCTTTTGCTTCAATCTAACTCTAGGCTGTGTTGTCTCTTGTCTCAACACCCCCTCCCTTGGAATATGTTCCCTCCTTCCAGGGAAATTGTTGCTTCACTGTAATCTATCACAACAACGTCCTCTTCCTTGAAACATTTCATCACATCATCTGGCTAATTCAATAAGCAAAATATACTATAGTGTGATCTAAAAATTATAGCACTATGCTATAGTTGCTTTTTTAAAAAAGTGCTATACTAATGGGCCAGCCTTGTTTTGAAAAAAAAAAAGGATTTATAGTATATGCAAATACTTTGATGAAAATACTTTCCTAGTTGTCCTTTGGGAACTGATAACATAGCACTTGATTCAGGTTTTTTGTTTCATTTTGTTTACTTATTTAGGATAAAAAAACCCAGAGTCATTATGTGATACAAATAAAAATAACATAAAGTATTATTAGACTAAAAATGACGTACAAAACACATAACACAATTACACATAACGTAAATTGGAGTTGATTTATTTATTTATTTATTTATTTATTTATTTATTATATTTGTATACCGCCCTTCTCCCGAAGGACTCAGGGCGGTTCACAGCCAATAAAAAACACAATACATAGAATACAAATTAAAAACTATATAAAAAACTGATTCAATAACGGCCTAAAAATTTAGATACAATTTAAAACCCCATTTAAAACCCCCAATTAAAACCCATAAATTTAAAAAACTAACCCAGTCCTGCGCAGATGAATAAATGCGTTTTAAGCTCGCGACGAAAGGTTCGGAGGTCCGGAAGTTGACGGAGTCCCGGGGGGAGTTCGTTCCAGAGGGCGGGAGCCCCCACAGAGAAGGCCCTTCCCCTGGGCGTCGCCAGACGACACTGTCGCGCCGACGGCACCCTGAGGAGTCCCTCTCTGTGAGAGCGCACGGGTCGGTGGGAGGTATTCGGTAGCAGTAGGCGGTCCCGTAAATAGCCCGGCCCTATGCCATGGAGCGCTTTGAAGACGTTCACCAGAACCTTGAAGCGCACCTGGAAGGCCACAGGTAGCCAGTGCAGTCTGCGCAGGATAGGTGTCACGCGGGAGCCACGAGGGCTCCCTCTATCACCAGCGCAGCTTCTGGACTAACTGAAGCCTCCGGATGCCCCTCAAGGGAGCCCCATGTGAGAGCATTGCAGTAATCCAGGCGAGGGCGTCACGAGGCGTGGTGACTGTGCATAAGGCATCCCGGTCTAGAAAGGCGCAACTGGCGCACCAGGCGAACCTGGTGGAAAGCTCTCCTGGAGGCGGCCGTCAGGTGGTCTTCAAAGACAGCCGTTCATCCAGGAGAACGCCCAAGTTGCGCACCCTCTCCATCGGGGCCAATGACTCGCTCCCAACAGTCAGCCGTGGACTCAGCTGACTGTACCGGGATGCCGGCATCCACAGCCACTCCGTCTTGGAGGATTGAGCTTGAGCCTGTTTCTCCCCATCCAGACCCGTCGGCTTCCAAACACCGGGACAGCACTTGATAGCTTCATTGGGGTGGCCGGTGTGGAAAAGTACAGCTGGGTGTCATCAGCGTACAGCTGGTACCTCACACGAAGCCACTGATGATCTCACCCAGCGGCTTCATATAGATGTTGAACAGAAGGCGAGAGAATCGACCCTCGGCACCCACAAGTGAGCGCGCGGTGACCTCTGCCCCGTCAACACCGTCTGCGACCGGTCGGAGAGATAGGAGGAGAACCACCGATAAACGGTGCCTCTCACTCCCAGTCCCCAACCGGCGCAGCAGGATACCATGGTCGATGGTATCAAAAGCCGCTGAGAGGTCTAATAGGACCAGGGCAGAGGAACAACCCCTATCCCTGGCCCTCAGAGATCATCCACCAACGCGACCAAAGCCGTCTCAGTGCTGTAACCGGGCGGAAGCCGGACTGGAGCAGGTCTAGATAGACAGTTTCCTCCAGGTGGAGGAAACTGATATGCCACCATACTCTCTACAACCTTCGCGAGCGGGTTGGGACTAAAATAGCGGGTCAGGAAGGCTTCTTGAGGAGGGCCTCACCACCGCCTCTTTCAAGGCGGCGGAAGACTCCCTCCAACAAGGAAGCACTTGTAATCGCCTGGAGCCAGCCTCGTGTCACCTCCTGAGTGGCCAGCACCAGCCAGGAGGGGCAGGTCCAATAAAACACGTGGTGGCATTCAGTCTACCCAGCAACCTGTCCATGTCCTCGGGAGCCACAGGGTCAAACTCATCCCAGACAATATCACCAAGACCGCCCTCAGACGCCCCGTCCGAATCGCCACAATTTTGGTCCAGACCGTCCCGAAGCTGAACGATTTTATCGTATAGATAACCGTTAAACTCCTCAGCACGTCCCTGCAACGGGTCATCCCGCTCCCCCTGGTGGAGGAGGGAGCGGTCACAGGCAGATGCCTTATCTGTTATCTGACGCAATGAGGGAGGCGTCCTCGCTTCCCTCAGTGCCACTAGGTAGGTCCTAGTATAGGATCTAACTAGTGTCCGATCAGCCTCTGAGCGGCTGGACCTCCAAGAACTCTCTAGGCGTCTTCTCCGGCGGTTGTTATTAAAGAGAGTCTAGAGCCGAGGGAGACCACCGTACCTCAGATTACCGGGTGTGAATCCCTCTTTGTGAGGTGGGGTCATAGGTGTCAGGTGATAATCCGGCATTAAACTTAATTTCCCCTTATAATGACCATCATTGGGAAAATCTTAACAATCTTCTTAGATATTTAAAGAGGAACCACCTCCCAAAAAGAAATAAGCATTTTGCTCCAATGTTTACTCAATTTTTATTGAACAGAAAAGTAGCTCTAGACCAGAGGTGTCTAATCTTGGTAACTTTAGGACTTGTGTATTTCAAATACTTCAACCTAGAACTAGGAAGAGACAGTTAGAACAATTAACCAGTGGAACAACTTGCCTCCAGAAGTTGTGAATTCTTCAACACTGGAAGTTTTTAAGAAAAGTTTGAACAACCATTTGTCTGAAATGGTATAGGGCAGTGATGGCTAACCTTTTCCGGACCAAGTGCCCAAAGTGCACACGGCCGAACCCCCAAACTCCCCATTCCCTGCACATGCAGGGCAGAGACCCAAAGACCAGCTGACTGGTGGGAGGCACATGTGTGGCTGTGTGGGAAATTCTGGTTTTTGAAGTCCACAAGTCTTAAAATTGCCAAGATAAGACACCTCTGGCTAGTTGTGGGATTCAGCCAGTTCGTACCATTTTGGGAGAACCGGTCGTTAACTTTCTGAACAGTTTGATGAACTGGTTGTTGGAAGAAATCATTAGGGCAGAGAAACGGTTGTTAAATTATTTGAATCCCACCACTGCCTCTGGCCTAGAGCTACTTTTCTTTTCAATAAAAATTCTAAGTTTAAGCAGTACGTCTTGGAAATGTACCCTGTGTAACATGTACAAGGCAATTATGTCTCTTACAAATGTCTACACATAAAATATTATGTGAACATTTCTGTCAGGGAAGTTGTATTTCCTAGAAGAGCAGATTGGGAGGGATGTAACAGAATTTATATCCTGCAACTTCCTCCCAATAATGTTTAGCAGCTTGGTCATCTTAAGGCATAAAATTATTACCTAAACAGAACAGCAGCAGCAGAAGGCATTAAAAAAATGCAGAAAATTAGAGGAATAGAATCACTGATGATACAGGGTTTCCATGAATACTAGACAAAATGGGAATTAGTCGACTAAATTTAGAATGAAGAAACACAAGTTAAGGCAGCATTACTAAAAAAGTTCTAAACTGGCTGCAGTGAGAAGTTTTCCCAATCATGTTAGCTACCTTACGGAAAAACATGGGTGAAATTAAATCAAGTTTAAATTTATCTTTCCCATTTACTAGGTCATTAGTTACAATCAGGACCCATACCTGATATTTAATTTTAAAATAGTTCACAAAGGGCTGACTTATCACATAGTTTCATGTGATAAACAGTTATTTTCCCCTTTCCAGTTACTCTAAGAAAGAGCAAATTTGCTCCTTTAAATTAATCCAGGACAATATTGTCTAAGAGAATCCTTCCTGGTTTATAGGACTACATCTTAGTTAACCTAAGGCTAGACCCCAAGCTGTTAAAATACCTGTTGGGAAGAATAATAATTGGGTTTGGAGTTATAAGAATATTTCATTTGGAGAATTGATTCAGTTCAATCAAATCTCCAGTCAGTTTTCTAAGTTGGGTGTCAATGGCTTTTTCTCAAATAAAATTGACTTTCTGAATCAAATTCATTCCCCTGGTCAATTCAGTTCAAAAAATGGAAATAAAGCAACAGTTTGAATGGATCCTGATTGAAGTGACAATTCAAAAAAGAAGAGATCTAATGCAACCAATGCTAGTTAATACACCATTTAGCATTCTGTGTATCAAAGTTTACTCAGAATTGAAGCAAGGTTGAATCTCCCTCTTCTTGCTGAAGAGATGGAGGAAAAAGATGCCTTACTCTTTGTTATGCAGACTTTCCACTTGAATCCTTTGGCATCACCAGACAAAGAAAAGCAGAGTTTTCAGTTCTTCGGAAATGATAATAATTTCTGGTATATCTCAGAATTGCTATACTTCTAAATGCAACCCAAAGAACTAAAATTAGCCATCAAATGTTTCCTTCTGCAGATGTAAGAGTGAGAACCCTTAAAATGTCATCTAAAAGAAGGCATCCATTTTATACTAGAAAGTCAATAAACATTTTCGGTAAGTAAAAATAATTACAAAAATATAAAATTTTATTGATGTGATAGAGACACATATTTCTTGGAACGGTGCATTTTTAAAGATACCTGATTTTTTAAAAAAATCAATTCAGAAACCTTAAAATGCATGCTGAAGAAAAGAAAATCACTTATTTTTCTGAATAATTTGCATGATCATCTATTTTGCAATGACCTTTTCCAGGGATGAAAAATATAATGCTTCTAAAGGACAAAATATGCCAGGATGCATATAAAAGAAAGACAGTGCTGTGGTGCATTTTTAGAATGATTTCATCCAGCAAGACTATAAAGCATCTGTCAACTGGCAGAACTAACATAAAGTGCTTAACTTCAGAAAAACAGGTGGTTTTAAATAAAAGACTATAACTGTAACTGTAACATCTCTTAACAACCATTCCAATGGACATCTTTAGCATAGAACTGGAAAATAAGAAAACATTTTTTTATTTCATCTTGGGAATCTCCCATTTCCTTATCACTCTTCTGGCTGAATCCAAAAAAGCTTTTAATCTTTATATGAAGGCTGGCCCTTCTTTCAGAGGAGCACCCAAAACAAAGATGACCTTGATCCCATCTATAAGAAATTCTGTTAGATGCCCCTCCATGAACAGTCAGAAATTGATCTTGAACACCTTCAACTCCTCTGACAGACTTCCAGATGAATCACTAGAATAGACTGTGCAGTGACATGTATCTCTGGCCCTCTCCCATATATTATGCTACCTATATTATGTGTTACCTGTATTATGACATTGTGTCTTACTTCTATTGATGTTGCAATAAAGCCTTAGCTACTAGTGCTACAGCCAGGAGAGTATCTCAAGGATCTATTCAAATCTAGAAGGCAAGGTCTAATGCTTCTTTGGTAAGAGAGTAGTGAGGTTTTTCAGGATTAATGTCAAGTTCTTGAAATAGATAAGGTCAAGAAACAGAAGAAGATGGATTCCAGGAATGCTCTATTATTGTAGCTAATGCAATAGGACTTTGCTGTCAGAACTGAGCTGTCTTTTCCTCACCCTAAGCTGTTCATTAATCTTTTCCTTCTTCCTAGGCCAGAAGGGGATACTACTATGATTCAGCTTGCTAACCTTGAAGATGAGATCCTTTTTACTTTTTAATAAAATTACAAAAGTATATGCAGTGTTCCACATGTTCTGCCACCAATGAACTTTTCTTCTCCCTGGAAGTTTTTATGATTTAATATTATAGAGTACTATAAAATTATAAATAAGCTTAATTTCTTCTTATCCAGCCTGAAAGATGGAATACAAGGCTGAGGTAAACATAGAGTATCCTAATTATAATCAGAACATTAGGTTTAGCTCCAGGCAGAAAATTAAAATGAAATCTAACTTAAGTTCCTAGCTAGATTTTAACTATCTCTATAGAAAACAGCAATTTTCTAAAGCAAAAGTTGATCTGCTTCATTTATCTTGACATTTTAATCAATGACGAGATGATGATAAATCTCATTCTTGTCCAACCTCTCTTTTCAGATTTCTCCCCAGTTCAACTACATTTTCTTCTTTAAAAAATATACTTTTATATTAGGTAGCATAATGAGCCAGAGTATCACTACATGCATAAGTGGTCAAAGAACATCTCTCCCCCATGCATTTTTATTACAAATTTCTGAAAGACTGAATGTCTGAACCTGTCAATGATCAAAGAAGTTACATTTACAGTGCAGGTCTTGGTTTAAAATTTCATTTTGTGGTCCCTTGCTATTTTTTTCAGCTACTATGTCTGTCTCTCTGCACGTGAACTGTGCACAGACCCAAGCAAATACCAATCCAGTGACAAAGCTTTTTACACAATAAACATTTACTAGGGAGTTGATGGGCACATTTCCAATGTGAGTGCAAGTCTTGGATGCCCTTAAAATATGGCTGTCACAGAGTGAAACTATATCTATTTATAAACAGTTGCACTGATGGGTGTGATCTGACCCCAAATACTCATTTATCAAAAGACAGACTAGTGAAGTTGTCAGCCTCCTAGTTTGCTCTTTTCCATTTTCTGGGAAAATGGGTATACTATCAAAGCAGCGGACTGTTGCCACCCATCATTTTATTTTCTAAGATTGCTGTCGAGGTTTACCTAAGAAGCATTTTTAGATGAAGAACGATGCTAGAGGTTAATGCTTTGCTTTGCATTTGTATTAATATTCTTTATTTAACACTTCTGAAATTCAGCAAGCTAATGCCCTGGTTTAGCCTTCACTTTATATTATTCTTTATTATTTGATGCAACATTGAATCTCACATAACATTTGCCGTAATACAAATCAGACTTGAGAAATAACTTCTTGGTCATTTCATTCTCATTACAACAATCTAGTCACTGTTTAATCTCTTTTAACATTTGCTGCTTTAAGAATTTCTCCTGAGATACATTATATACATGCACTGTGACCATCAGCCCTCCCACAGTTCTTTAGACATATTTGAGTACGCTTACATATCATCTCTATTTTGCTTCATTAGAGAACTGCATTTATTTTAAACCAAGTCTCTGAGAGTCACTTTCTAACTTTCCAATAACTGCTTTTGACGTGATCATCTCTTTGAAAAAAAAAAAGATTTAGAATAGATCACCTGACTAATCTGAAGAGTCAAATTAAATAAGTGCCTCTGAATCAATTTGAGTTTTGCACATGCATGTACGAGCTGATGCACTTTTATTAAAGAGAACCGAATCTTTGAATGGCGCTGATTCAATGATTCAAACCAATGATTTAAATCAGGCGGATACTTCACAGCTTCAAAGCAATTGGACTGATTCTTCAAACCAAATTGCAATTCTGAACAGGGTGATTTGGCTGATTTGCACTGTTTGCCTTTTCAACATGTCTCGTAGCTTAACAAGCTCTACTGCTTGTTTCAAAATATTTCTTCTAGGGAAATGCTAAGTTTTTCCTTTTTTTCCTGTTTGAGCAACTTGATTCTACCTTAAGCAAACAAACTAATCATAAAAACAAATAACTTTCTGTCCAAAACCCAAATGATTTTTTTGTACTATTGCTATGGCATGAGATAGCATCATATGGCATACCAGGAGTGAAATCTAAATTTTTTTCCTACCAGTTCTGTGGGTGTGGCTTAATTGGTGGGTGTGGCTTGGTGGTCAGGTGACTGAATGGGCATGGCCAATAATAATAAATAATAAAAATAATAAAGTATACAAAACTTGGGAGCACACTGGTCTACCTTCTTTAAAAATAGAGGCACCGATCTACTAGCCACCTACAGCGCTGATCAGCTGTAGTGCGGCCCTTTGAAGCACTGCGGCCGTTTACAGCTATATCACCATATGATATTCAGGGACAGAGGGACAGAGAAGAGGAACAGAGAAGGGACAGAGAAGAGGAAAAGCGAGGCATGGGTGGTGGGGGGAGGCAGGGATTTTTGCTACCGGTTCTCCGAACTACCTGCTCCCATCGCTACTGGATCGCGCAATCCGGTTGGAACCAGCAGCATTTCACCCCTGTGGCATACCTTCTCCTGTTTCTGCAGATGCAGCTTTCTATGTTTCCTCTTCCCATTTTAGCCCCATGTTTGTAAAACAAAATACTGTTGAGTCAGACTAGAAGTCCATCTATTTAAGCCAAGTGGGTAGGGAACAGCCATTCTAGAATTCAGTGTCCTGATGGAAAACCTGTGTCATCTTCCTTTCAAATGTTGGTGCTGCTACATGGACAGTTAGAAATCAAAGCCAATGATTTTGCCACCAGATAAAGGGAGGCTCATTGTATTCCCATTTCTTCCAGTGAAAGGAATAAACAGTTTCCATATTCTTTAGTGATATCAGCAATGATTGCTGCAATACTAAAGAATATCTTTTGTGTGGCAAGGAATTTTAAATCTGTATTTGCTCTTTATAGAACTAAAATTCCCCCAAATCCATATACTGTATTTTTCGGAGTATAAGATGCACCTTAGTTTTTGGGGAGGAAAATAACAAAAATACTGATTGGTGGGTGGATCGGCCGCCCGGAATACCCCCAATGAGCTGTTCCCAGAGGTGAATTTTAGCAACAGGTTTGTTGGTTGTGAGCTCTGTACCTTGCTTTTTTTTCAGCCTCTAAAACTTCTGAAACTCTGTTTCAGAAATTTTTTTTTGATCTGCCTCTAAAAGCCTCTGAAACAGCCTCTGAAACTTCATTTCTTTTTTTCTGAAGCTTCATTTCTGAGGCTATTTTTCTGAAGCTTTGTTTCTGAAGCTTTTTTTCTGAAGGTCTGTTTGGAAGCTTTTTTCCTGAAGCTTCGTTTCTGAGGCTTTTTTCCCCTAAAGTTTCTTTCAGAGGCTTTTTTCTGAAGCTCTGTTTGGAGGCTTTTTTTCCAAAGCTCTGTTAGAAGGCTATTTTTAGCCTCTGAAATCTTCCTTTGCGAGGCCGGATAGGACTACATTCGGAGTATAAGACACACCCAGATTTTCACCTTCTTTTTTGCGGGAAAAAGGTGCATCTTATACTCCCCAAAATATGGCAACTTTCCTCCAAAACTTCAGGTATTAAGTACCAGGTAATTACTTTTATTATGACTAGATTTTTGCTTCTCCCAGCTCTAGGAGAGAAAAGATAGTTGCAGCCTCCACAGAGTTCAGAAAGAGGCAGATGCTTTAAATTAATGTTGTATTGATGCTTTGATTGTCAGTTGTTTTACATGATTATTGCTCAGCCGCCCTTAGTGTTTTTTCATTAAAAGTCAGGCTATAAACGCAGCCGATAAACGCATCATCTTCATTTTATAAATCAGTGAAATAAATGTGTGTACCAGGCTGACTGGATCAGGACTTTGCTCCTCTCCCTTGCATGATTGTAGTGAATCATGCTGGTGAAGATATGGGAAAGGTTTTGTTGACATCTTCTCCTGCTGTTCAGTTTAAATATTTCAAGTTGCTGAGGAGAAAAGCTATGTGCATTTCCACTATGTAGCGGAAATTTTGAGTCGTTCGAAGAACTGGTAAATATCACCTCTGACTGGTCCCATCCCCATCTATTCTCTGTCTCCCAAGTCCCAGCTGATCAGGAAGAAATGGGGATTTTGTAGTAACCTTCCCCTGGAATAGGGAGGGAATGGAGATTTTACAGTATCCTTTCCCTGCCATGCCCATCAAGGCATGCCCACCAAACCATGCCATGCCCACCAAGCCACGCCACGCCCACAGAACTGGTAGTAAAAAATATTGGGTGATACAAGTGAAAAGGAATAGAGGCCTCAAGCTTATACTTGCAACTGCCATCTTGACTTTGTACTGGAAAAATACCCTGAGTATCTCTTTTGGGAACATGGTTTCTCTTTTTTTTCTTCCAATTAAATCCAGTTATCCTATACTTCCTCTGAATAGAAGGAGCTGGCCTATTTAAGGATTGCAAACTTTCAGTCCTTTCACATGTTAATTTTCCATTTTCTGTCTTCCATTTTATAAAGTACGCTCTATAACATCCTAGTTAGAACTGAATATTGCTGAAGGACAATATGAAACATGTGGGCTGCAGCAAGAATATGGCATGGTAGAAAAGAATAAAGAAGTAACAGATTAACATTCCAATAGAAGATTTCTTTGGGGACAAACTCTTAAAAGGGTCACAGGCTAAAGATCATGACACTGAAGATGTGTCTAGTATCCTCAGCAAAATTGCTGGTCTTATTTGTCAGCAGCAAGGGCAAGGTCACACCTTCTCCAATTAGCTGATGACATTGACCAGGGGTATGTGAAAAGAAGTCTAAAAATATCATTTACATCATAGGCTAATCTCTAAAGTAATGGGTGAAATGAATCCAGAATTCCTGAATATTGCTAATTTTTCTATTAAACACATTTGAAGCTGCAGTCATTCTCCTATTCATTCTAAGCCTTAATAGAGATTTCTTTTTTAAAAAAAAAAAAGAAAGAAAAATGAACAAAAGTTAATTGCTTTCATTTCACAATCAGATATGCTTAAGCCTATTCTAATACATGCCTGATGTGGAACACCATTAAATTAACTCTTCTGACCCCACTTGGGCTATTTCAGCTTTGTAAGAGAATTTTTCAAAAAGTATACACATAGGCACACACATACACAAAACACACACACACACACACACACACACACACACACACACACACACACACGAGTGAACAGAAGTAATTTTGCATAACCAAAGAGCAATCAAAGCAGGGTTTCCCCATTTCAGTTTTGCTTTTTGAGGCACTGAATTGGGTTTTTCATTGAAGGTGTAATTTTCTTGGAAAATTTAAGGAAATGGATTATGACAGACATTGCAAAAATTAAATTGATGGTTGTGATCACACAATTGCAGCTCTGCTCTTGTTTGATGTGCATAGTGATGGATTTAAAAGGTGTTAATCTTGACTTTTTTGATTGTAGTCACCCCTCTATCCAGACAAAAAAATGAGCCCGAGTAAACAAGTAGGCTGTCAAGTTATGCCAGATATGTCTATGGCAGGAGTGAAATGTAAAATTTGTTACTACTGGTTCTGTGGGTGTGGCTTGGTGGTGGGGGTAATGTGACTCGGTGGGCATGGCCAACTCTTTTTTTTTACTTTTCAAAGCATTTTTTTTACAACCTCTTCAGCCGAAGAGCTTGTAAAAAAATGCTTTGAAAGGGTCCTGATGATCCCAGGTGAGTTGCCTGATCGCCAGAACCCTTTAAAAGCATTTTTTTAAACAGCCTCTTCAGTCGAAGAACTGGTAGAAAAATGCTTTGAAATCCCAGCTGAGCTGTGCGATCATCAGAGGCTTTATTTTTTTTACTTTTAAAGGCATTTTTTCGACCAAAGAAAAAATGCTTTTAAAAGTAAAAAAAACCTCTGATGATCGCATGGCTCAGCTGGGCATGTGGGGGGCGGGGGAAAGGGACGCATGGATTTTTGCTACCGGTTCTCCAAACCACCCGCCGCCATTGCTACCGGATCAGGCAATCCGGTCCGAACTGGGAGCATTTCACCCCTGGTCTATGAAGATTCTCAGTCATGCAAATCATGGTTGTCCCAAAGGTGCTTTGCCATCTATCTCCAGTCTACAACATAGTCCTTTCAGCATTCCCAAGAAGGCACCAGACCCATTTATACTATTCAGGTGACCCTGAGGACAAAGATAAACCTCCAAGTGGGCTCAACAACTCTTTAAAAGAATGCAAATGACCCACTGTCTGCAAGGAATGTAAATCCTTCCATTCCCCACCAACCATTCAGAGCTGAAGAAGCTTCTTGGATGAAAAATGAACCATCTTTAAAGAAAAACAAGGAAGTCCAGTTGCCTCTTGAAAAAGCACATTTGGGATGGTTATGCCAGATATGTTTAATATTTGGTCATTAAAAAGGAAGATAATTCTATAACAGAGGACATCCATTTTCAGGATGCCCTATAACAAATCATTAGGTGGCAGATGGTCTAAAGGGCATTCATCTTTGTTAAGAATCTGTTTTTATGGGAATTAGTCTAGGAATATGTTATTATATATGTTAATTGTTGATTGAGTTTGCTATTTTAAGCTTATTAAATAAATACATGGTACCATCAAGATCTCAGTGTTATTAGGTCCTAATGGCGACAATGGTAAGTTATTGAGAAGTGACATAATAAAGATACTCCTGAATTGTGTTGACTATTGCTTTATAGCAATGGTTCTCAACTTTGAACACTTTAAGATGAGTGGACTTCAGAATTTCTCAGCCAGCATGCTCCATTTTCATATAAACAGAGTGTTATTTTCAACTCAGCAATAATCATTTCCAATAGTTTTTTCCCAGGATGTTTCTCAGCTTCTCATACTATTTTATGCTATTTTATATTTATGCTAGCTTATAGCCTGTGATTTCCCAGTAGAGTCCCATCCAAATAAAAATCAAAAATTCCACTCTGCTTAGCTTCAAAAGCCAGGCAGTTGGCCAGAAGCTGTCACCTGTTGAGAGCTTAGTAAGAAGACAGTCCATCACTTATATCATTTCCAAGCCATGTCAGGAATCATCATACACAAACATCCTAAACTTAACATCATATTAATAGCCTTTGTATCATCTTCAGAGCAGGTGGTAACTGCTGCTGTAAGCAACTTACTGTATTTCAACTTCCTTTTCCTTTGATGCCAAAATTAAAAGCAGCCCTGCATGAAATGCATTGCAATAATGTAGCTTGAAATGTAGCAATGCGTGGTTTATTATAGCCAGGCTATCTACAGGCAACTATCCAGATTTGGATAATCCTGCTAATTGCCATAGAATTTACTTTCGGTTTTTTGGGTAGTGATGGTTCCAGGAGCACCACTTATTACATTTCCAGCTTCTCCTAATGCAGGGGTATCAAACTTGAATTCATTAAGGGCTGCATCAGGGTTGTGTTTGACCTCGGGGAGGGGATGGGGATGTGGCCAGGGTGGTTGTGGCCAGCTCAACATCACTCATGTCAGTGGTGCCTGTAGTGGCCCTAGTGCTCTGCCAGTGAAAACAGGCTCCTGAGCTCTGTTTTTGGCTGTGGCGACCTCCTGCAACCCTCTGTCAGCGAAAATGGAGTTTGGAAGGGGCATGTGTGACCCCTAAGAGTTCTGTTTTTGCCTAGGACAGCCTCCTACAATTCTCTGCCAGTGATCTGGCTTGGGAGGGCCAGATCTAGGCACCCGATGGGCCAGATCCAGCCCAGGGGCTTTGAGTTTGACACCCCTGTTCTAGTGGAATGGTATCCCAAGCAGATCAGTACATTTAATTCCAGAAGTAGAAAACTCCATCTAAATGATGCTTCTCTTATTGGAATACAACTTTAGCTTCTTGACTTTTATTAAGTTTACCATGTATCTAGACATCAGTATGTATCTCACCGAATACAGATAATACAATATGGAGCTGAGATTATCAGTATGCCGATTATTCTTTACCACAAATTACTTTTATGGCTGTTCCTAGTGGTTTATATCAACATTGCAAGTCATTTCAATTAGAAAGAAACTCTGCATCATTCCAGCTTATTTGTCATTGAGTTAAAGTGGGGTTAACCAAAGCTATTGTCAGAATTGCCCAATAGAAGAATGAATGATAAAGATGACAGAGTTGCCTGAGATGGCAAAATGGATTGTTTTAACTAAAGAAAATAATTTATCTAATTTTGTTTCTACTTGGACACCACTTCTGGGCTTTCCCCTTCAAAATGAAAAAAAAATTGAAACTTTGATTTTAGGTTTTAATGATTAGGATGCTTTTATTGTTACAGAAATGGATTGAGATGTTGTGAACTGTACAGCAAAAAGCTGAAGTTGCATTTTCTCTCTTTATTGTAGTCTATTGCACTCAAAAAAGTCATAAGACTTTGTCTTTCTTTCTCTTTGCACTTTTCTCCTTCTCTCTCTCCATTTTCTACCTCTTGTCTGCTTTTGTATTTTTAACCATTTAATAAAATTTAGACAGACAAAGCTATCGACTTAATTACATCTATCTTGCATATAATGGAGAACCTCTGGCACTGAGTTCAATCCTCAGAGATGATTCAGGAGGATACTTTTTCCTAAATGTTAAAAGCTGCAGAGAGATCTCAAAGGACCAGCAAGATGGCACACTCTTGTCTTTCTTCAGGAAAAGTAATCCAGATATTTCTATCACCAACTCTATTTCTTTATTTCAATGTATCTAGCTCTTACAGTCATACTCTACTCAAGTGGCTATTATCAACTGGCTGCTCGCATTAAGGCTTTCTTTAAGGGTACAGATACGCCTCAAGAGATGCATTTTCCCTCTCCCCTCAGATGTGTTTCCTACATGCAATATCAAATTCAGTTAGTCCTATCTGGTTAGATCAAATCAGCAGCAAAAGCTATATATTAAGAGCATGTGTTGTAGATACATATAGTCTACACTAGAGGTGGGTTTCAGCAGGTTCTGACCAGTTCTGGAGAACTGGTAGTGGAAATTTTGAGTAGTTCAGAGAACCATTAGAAAAAATTCTACTGGCTCCACCCCTATCTATTCTCTGCCTCCCAAGTCCCAACTGATTGGGAGAAAATGGGGATTTTAGAGTATCCTTCCCCTGGAGTGGGGTGGGAATGGAGATTTTACAGTATCCTTCTCCTGCCATACACACCAAGCCATGCGCACCAAGCCATGCCCACCAAGTCATGCCACGCCCACCAAGCCATGCCCACCAAGCCACACCCACCAAGCCACACCCACAGAACCGGTAGTAAAAAAAAAAATTGAAACCCACCACTGGTCTACACATATCCTGTACTAAACTGATCTTACAGAGATGGACCAGAGTGAGTTTTATTTTCAGTCTTGAACTTGCTTGGCTAAACACCCTAACAACATACATTTTAATACAGAATAATCAGAATTTGGATAAAATTCTGAATAAAAGAAAGTGATGGCAACACAATTTAAAAAATATCTCCTGGTGAAAAATAATATTGAGTATGTTATATAATTATTGTTTTGCGCTTGATTATTCGGTTATGTGAATTTATAATAAATTGTGCAACAAAACTGAATAAATCACAACTAAGGTGAAATTGACTTATGCCTGAATGGATTATAAATAGAAACAATCTTTTTACTAATATGTTTTTAGTGGCTATCATGATAGCTATTCCATCAACAGTTTATTTCATTTTTTTAGTTTTTTATGGTTTTCTAAAAGTACAAAAGCCAATTATCTGTAAAGAATAGTTTGATGGCTATCAACTATTTCAAATCAGAAAAAAATTTGGGTTTTTAACATTTCATAAAGTTTCATACTGTTTGGCATCATAGTGGTGTTTAAAAGTTTATGAACCTTTTTGAATGTTCAATATTTCTGCATAAATGTGACCTAAAACATGATCTGTTTTCCACATAAGTCCTAAAGCTAGATAAAGAGAACCCACACAAACAAAAGAATCAAAAACATTATACTTACTTATTTATTAAGGAAAATGATCAAACTTACATAATTGTCTGTGGCAAAAATATGTGAATCTTTAGGTTATCAGATAATTTGAAGCATAAATTAGAGTCAGGTTTTCTTTATCTAGTTTTAGGACTTGTGTGGAGAATAGATCATATTTTAGTTCATATTTATGGAAAAATATTGAATATTCAAAAGGGTTCACCAATTTTAAGCATGAATATATACAATAAATTGCTATCCACTAGTCCTTGAACTAGCAGAATACAATACATGTATAAAATTTGCAGTTCCCACTGGCAATATCTATTGTGTCACAGGAATGGTGCTGGCAAATTATGTTGTCATTATTATGATGTAGAGGGCATATTCACCACAGGGATTAGTGGATTCATTTTTCCCTTTCTTTTCTACCAAATGTTAGCAGATGGTGAGAAACCATTCACCATTCACCTTTTTATGTTTTTTTTACACAGGTGTGATTTCAGGAAGGAAGGAAGTTTTGGTGATCGATTAGACAAGTATGTTTAGTCAAAACTGGTTTGATTCGGGGGATCCTGATTATCAGTTGGTACTCAAATGTCTTTGGGCACAGGTTTGGAGATGAGGTGAAGTCAATATCATGAGCATATGACAGAAAAAAGTGGATTCCAAATCATATTCATACTACACTAGGATGCGTGTGGGAAAAGCCCCCTAATTAAAGATATGCAAAGAAATTAGAGAATATAATTAATTGTATTACAGAAGCAAATTATAAAATAACCCAATCTTTGCACACTCTTGCTTTTATGGTCTGCAATTAGTTATTAAGTTCTTATAGAGATATGTTCAGATAACAGAAGAATAGTTTTACTTAGATGGATCATATCTGACTTTCTTTAACCAGAAATTTGGTGGTAGAGTTAAAAACAAAGCTTTTCATTTGATTTTTCAGAAGAGCACATCTATTTAAGATGTTAATATAAGATCATCTGATGCTTCCTTTCAAGCTAGAATTACCTTAAAATGCCAGATTAGGTACAAATTATTCTCCATAGATAAATAATAGATAAATATTATCTCTTTATCATGTGTAAAACTGGTACCCACCATACAATGTGACAATGTAGAATTATTCAAAATTCCAGCTAACCAACCCTATCTCCTTTCCATCCCCATGTATTTCTTCTATTTTCCCATTCTTTCCTAGGCATTACATTTTCAAAAAAGTATAATTAGGCCATTTCCACAGCTTCTGTCAAAAACAGTTTAAAGAAATCTGAGATTGTCTTAAAACCTGCCAACTACAAGATGAAGCTATGAGTAATCACAGCAAAAATAACCTCCAGGTCTAAGCTGCCACAGGTTTCTATGATAATAAAATCTCCTTGTGGCAAAAGGGAAACAAATTATTTAAGCTTTCCCATCCACCACTGTACTTCACATTACATAAATTTATCTGCTTGTATGATAAATAAATAAATTACCTACCAGTATCTTAGAAATTATCATGAAAGGAACTGGAAAAGATATAATTCCATCTATTTAGTTAAAAAAAAAATCTAACATCCAGAAATTGGGAGGGCTGTAGTAGGAAAGAAGGAAGAATGGGGGTTAATGTGGATTCATGGAGCTTTCACATTAAAAGCAAATATTTGATTGGGTTTCAAATATACTATATCTGAGTCAGAAAGAAATAATCACAGTTTTGAAGAATCATTTGGTGTGAAGTCATAAAGATCCAAAGCTGTTTTTAAATGTTTTCCTTGCTCTCACCAAGTCATTTCCTAAAATTTTCCACTTTTATAAATTTATTGCTCCCCAAATCTTCATCTTATGCATAAACTGAGCAATTTGGTGACTTTGTAAAATAATTTAAAGAGGTATTCATCTGTTTAGAGTTATCCTATTTTTCCTATGGTAAAACCTATGAAGGAAGGATGAAATTATATTAAGTTCTAGAATATGTCATGGATGAACAGTTATCTGAACTTTAGTAATGCCAGACTGAAACATGTACTTGTCATCTAAAAGGTTTTGTTGTCTCTTTGAAAGATTTTGTTCTCTTCTCCTTTTCAGTGGAGTATAATAAGAATTCTATAATCCTGGTTAGAGTTAGTATACATGTAACACATCTCATTCCCTTCTACTCCCTTCCCCTCCCCATATGATGATTGCCTAACTCAGTGGTAGGTGTCAAAAATTTTTACTACTGGTTCTGTGAGCGTGGCTTGGTGGGCGTGGCTTGGTGGGTGTGGCAGGGGGAGTTTACTGCAAAATCCCCATTTCCTCCCAATAAGCAGGGACTCGGAAGGCAGAAAATAGATGAGGACAGGGCGAGTCAGAATTTTTACTACCGGTTCTCCGAACTACTCAAAATTCCCATTACCGGTTCTCCAGAACTAGTCAGAACCTGCTGAAACCTCTGGCCTAACTACATGACATTGTATAGTCTTGTGAGCACTGGATGGTTAGGTGACCATTTTAAACAGAAGAACAGAAGAGAGAAAATTGCATTGTGTAATCTGAATCTGCATACCTCTGACAATTGAAGGGGGGAAAAAATCCCATTGGAAAAATAAAGTGAATCTCTCCTTTTCCCCAAATCCTGAAAAAAAATTAAATGCTACCTAATTCTGTATTTGTCACAAATTCAATTCACCCCTTCTTTTTCAAGGAACCACAATGAACAGCTTTAGGCACTATTTATCCAATAATCTTCTTGCTAAATACTGGTTACTATTTTTTTTTTCATAAGGTAAATCTCAGTAACATAATTCTGCTTTGAAGCAGTTGTCGGTGGAACTGAGGAAGAGAATGGAATAGCTATGAAGCTGGTGAGAGGAAGCAGGAGAGGACATTGAACAGTAGAGAAGAGGCACATGTAGCATTAAAAATGAAGATGTTTTCTTTTCAACAGCTGAAAGGAACTGAGTGATGCAAAATATCATCTACTGCAGTGCTTCTTTTGTGGGCTTTAGAAATTTGGTGAGGGTAAGTGGTGCTTGTCATACAGAAGTTTAACTATCAGAGGAATCCAGAGATAACAAAATCAAAACTCATGATTTCTCAGGAGCTGCTAGTTGTTCAATGGAAAAGAAAGGAAACTTGTATGTTACTTATCAAACAAAGGCCTATTTTTCATGTTAACAGCTCAAAGATCTTGGTTTTTCAGTTCATAGAACCTTTGCTCCTTTGAGGCAGTCAGCAAGCTATGTGAAATGAATTTTAACTAGAATCTGCCAATATCTATCCATCTATCACACATCATAATAAAGAGTCTGGAGAGAAATGACAGGCAAAAGGAAGTGAAATCTTGAAGGCAAGACAAAGCATTTTGTATATCCAGGTCAAATAAAGCATGAAGCAAGTTCAGGGTAAACTATATTTTGTCAGAGAAATCAATGCTAATGATTTTCCTACACTATGCAATCCACATAATTAATATTTGTAGGTATTTGAATCATATAATATATTTGGGAATGTACATAATAAATTTGTTTCCTAGCAAATTATCATAACTGCTTATTAAGAACATCTAACCTCAATTTTTAACACGGATAATATGAAAACAGCATTAACAATTGAACATAGTCAAGATCCCATATACATTTAAATCTGACTCTGCACCAAATTTAAGTTAGAATAATTAATCAGGGGAACAATTTGCTTCCAGAAGTTGTGGCTAGTCCAACACAGGAGATTTTTAAAAAGAGATTGGACAACTACTTGTCTGAAATGTTATAGGATTTCCTGCTTGAAAAGGGGGTTGGACTAGAGGACTTCCAAGGTCCCTTCCAACTTTGTTATTTTGTTAAATCAATGCAATTTCAAGGAACAAATTTATGTGCAACAGTTGTTCTGCAGAGATTCCCCCCACTGTCTCTAAGGCAGTGGTATAAAACCCATGGCACTAAGATTACATGTGACCATACCACAGCCCAACAGCCATCAAAATTGTGAAAAAATTACTAGTTTTGGTGAAAAAATATTTAAAATCATGGAGAATACTCATATTTATGAGCCACGGTCACAGCGGTTAGAATGCAATATTGCAGGCTAATTCTGCCAGTTGCCAGCAGTTCAATCTTGACCAGCTCAAGGTTGACTCAGCTTCCATCCTATCGAGGTCGGTAAAATAAGGACCCAATTGTTGGGGGCAATATGCTGACTCTGTAAACTGCTCAGAAAGTGCTGCAAAGCACTGTGAAGTAGTATGTAAGTCTAAGTGCTGTTGCTATTACTATTGTTATATATGTCTTAATTTTACAAGATACATTCTCCTTTGAGAAAGATTAATTTTTTAGGAATTTTGTCAATGCAAAATGCATTTTTTTCCGTTTTTTTGTTTTTTGTTTGCTTTTCATAACTAATCTATTATATCCAGGTCCACCTCTACTCAGTGATGAACCCAGACAAAGACAACTATCTACATGTATATAAAATTGAATGCTGTTTAATATTTGGCTAGTCTTGTTCACTGTTCCTGTTAGAAACTGGAAGCAGGTTGGAAGCAAATTGGAAGTAAGTTGGAAGCAGTGTCAACTTGATTGACACTGGATATATCACATAAGATGTTCTGAACAACACAAAGCAAAGTAGCTCTTTCGTTATACTTTTAGAAGTAAGTATACATCATATTCGTTTGTGAAGCAGTTTCCAAGCAGTGTTTCACTTCAAATCATATTGAAGTGAAGCGCTCCTCTGAAGTTTTATGCAGCTCTACTCGTAAGAATAATTTTATACCAAACTATATCTGGGATTTAAAGGCCATCTAAAAAGCATGGTAACTTATCCGATATCCTGATTGAATGTACACAATATTGTTGTATATGTGAATCTACAATATATTTATTCGATATATATGAGAGAGATAGGGAGAGGGAGAAGGAGAGGGAGGGGGGACTCCTATTAGTTGTTCTGGACATTCTTCCCAAATATATAGAAAATATTCTGAAGCTATTAGGCCAGTGGTGGAATTCAATGTTTTTTTACTACCAGTTCTGTGGGTATGGCTTTGTGGGTGTGGCAGGGGAAGGACACTGCAAAATCTCCATTCCCTCCCCACTCCTGGGGGAAGGATATTGCAAAATCTCCATTAGATTTTGCAGAGGTGCCAGAGGTGGTATTTGCCGGTTCTCTGAACAACTCAAAATTTCTGCTACCGGTTCTCCAGAACCTGTCAGAACCTGCTGAATAGCACCCCTGTATTAGGCATTATGAAAAGTTTAGAAAACCATATGCTAAATAAAAGAATCCTGAAGAATCCCAGTATTCTAAAGCAATTGCATCTGACATCACCATTCAGGCATGTAAGACCACTAGGTTTGAGAAAAGATATCAGCCAGGCATGGTTGGACAATACATTAAAGTAATTCTGATCTCAGTGTTATCTATCAAGCGCCTTGTTGTGATATAAAAGAAAAAAATAGAAAAGTCATGTCTCTGTATTAGCTCAAAATAAACACAGACATAGATTCTTCAGCAGCTGATGTAACTACTATGTTAAGTCATGAAAGTATTTGCCATAAAAGAAACATCCCCTAATTACCTTACAAAATGTCGTCTTAAAACTTGCCTGAAGATCCTGTTATAACTGCTGGACTCTCTAGAGAAGCTCTAGCAGTGTTTGCTTGACAGAATACAGGCAAGTTTGAAAATACTGTAACTTGTTGAGAGGAAACCCATGAGAAATCTACTGCATCAAAGGGAATTTATAAATGTGAAGACTAAGTCCTGAGTTAACACTCTGGCCCCCACCCAAAAAAAGAATTAAAATGATTAAATGAGAGCGAGACAGAGAGAGATAACAGGTAAAAAGTTTATATTGAGAAGGAAACATTAAAAACACTGGACAACAACTATTTTGCTTCCTGAACACTTAATCCTGAAACTAAACTGTAATTTAACTTATTATGTACCATTTTATAGAAATTTTCTGTTTTTACTCAGTGGCAATGTATACCCTTCATGACCTGTTGGCTATGCTGCACAAATGAAGAAACATGGAATTGTTGTTGGAGCACATTGAGTACACCAAATACAACTTGAACATCTGTGGAAATTTAAAAGTAGTGGCTCTGCTGCTTGGAAGGCACATTGTTGTTACATATGCAAATGAAACAACTGTACAAGTGAGTTGCATTACATAAAAAGAAATGGCCGCTCCAAAAGAATTTGGTTCCAGAACAGAAAAATATGGCACACAAATCACTTTTTGACTGGCAAAGACATTTTTGGCTCTGCTTCACATAAAACTCGGATTGATGACAAATTTGGTGAAAGCAATGAACAAGGAAGGTCAAGGTTTTTGTTATTTAATAATAATAATAATAATAATAATAATAATAATAATAATAATAATAATAATAATAATAATAATAATAATAATAATAATAATAATAATAATATTTTAATTTGTATACCGCCCTTCTCCCGAAGGACTCAGATTTGAGATAGATGTTTCCAAAAATAACTGATTAGGGAAGATTAAGGAAGGTACTTTTGCTCTTGTTGATCCACCAATCAGATATGTTCTCAATGACAAGCTTTCAAAGATCTGTTAGTGGGGCCAGAGAAAATCATCTGGATAGTATTCATAGATGACATTGAGAATTTTCTAGGCAACTACACAGCACCAAAATATCTTCAGCTGATTGACAAACTTCTTACAGCCCACAAGACTATGAAATGCAACATGTCACTGAAGAATCATTTTCTGCATATATATTTGAACTTCTTTCCCAAGAATCTAGGTGTGGTCAGTGACGAACATGGTGAAATAAGCATTGGGCACTGAATACAAACAAAAATCACCAGCAAAACACTTTTAGTCCTGTTGAACTCATGCAGTGTTGGAACATTATGCAATTAAATATGTTATAGTCATTTATTTGTATACCACTTTTTTTTAATTTTTACAAATAACTCCTGGTAGCAAACATATCCAACACACCTTTCTCTTCCTATTTTCCTCATGACAACAACAACCTGTGAGGTGAGTTGGGGTGAGAGAAAGTGACTGGTTCAAGGTCAACCAGCTGGCTTTCATGGTTAAAGTGGGACTGGAACTCATGGTCACCTGCTTTCAAGCCTGGTGCCTTTATCAGTAGTTCTAACTAATTTAAATTAAAATTAAATGTTAATTTCATATTTATCAAGATTCCTATATGATACAGTCATTGTCTAATTATAGTTGTGTTTGAAGGGGGTCTGTTATAAGCAGTAAATATTTTTCAAGAAACAATATTTTTGAAAAAAAATTGTTGTGCAGTCGAACCCACAAGGGCCCTCATATTGACTGTTTAACTGATGCCATTCTTTCATTGTGGCAATGTCCTTGCTGAATTATGCACCTTAATAGACTAACTTATCTCAACAGGTTATCATTAATGCTGTTTTGAAACTGTTTTAAAATTGTATAGTCCTTCCTTTAAATGGACACAAGATGGACTTTAAAGGGCATATGGCATATGCTCACACTGAGAAATTTCTTCCATGTGTACTTTCTTCTCTATTTATGTTAAGGAGATGTTGGATTTTCATAAACAGTTCTATTAACTGAAGTGAGAAACAAACACAGAAAAGAATGTGTTCGTGAACAGGTTGCACCTATAAACAGGATAATAACTGACTGTTAGATTAATGAATTTGATTGGCTTTATGTTTGTGTTCTGTATTAAGGGGTTTGAGGTTCACAGTGACAATGGTAGTTAAAGATAAGAGTAGCAATGGAGCAATTGATAAAATGAGACTCTGGAGAAGGATACCATACACTGCTTTTCTAATAATGAAAACGAAGCACTATTATCATCCCAAACTCTTCTACGCACTCTGCCATCATGCCATACTCTCAAAAGACAAGTTGTTTTGACACACGTTTTCTGATTGTCATATCTTTTCTTCATTGGCTTTGTGCTTAATATAAATTTCTTTTCACACTTTAGAGATGGATTTTTTTTAAAAAAAATTAAGCTATATTCCTGGCAAAGATAAAATTCTTTCATTTAAACCAAGAAATTGCCACATTGCTAATCTGACTATCCACTTGCTTACATGCCTTCCATTTGCCATCTTGTTGTTGACATTTTCTTCATGCTTTATAACCTAATGCTTTTAAATTTCTGTTTGTTTGGAAGCTGTCATTCATTTGTACATGGATTTCTTTGTGGAGGATAGGAAACAAATCTTATTATTCCTTATCATTGTTCATACTTGTCTCTAAGAAAATGGAAGACAAAAATGAAATCCTAATTATACTTTAAAAGTGAAATTACAGAGGAAGGTCTGGAAAGTAGAAGAAGGTAGAAGAGGGAAGAGTGTTAAAAAGGGGGGGGGGTGACTGGGCAAGCCCGACTAATTGTATATAACTGTACATTGGATGAGCTGTTTGATATGATTGTAAAAATAAAACTTTTTTATGAAAAAAAAGTGAAATTACTGTGTTTCCCTGAAAATAAGACCCTGACTTATATTTTTTTGAACCCTGAAATAAGTGCTTGGCTTTATTGCCATGTGCTCAAAAGTCCGATTGGGCTTATTATCAGGGGATGTCTTATTTTGGGGAAAACAGGGTATTTATCAAAGGAAACACTGCACTCTATGGACTCTGAACCAGTGACATGTACTCTGTAAAACAAATCCAATTAACTAAACAAATCCAAGGAGAGCTGTTCAGTCTATTTAAAGAAAAGCCCTGTGTGGGCCTAGTAAAAGTAAGCAAATCCCACTGAGTCAAGAGGATTTAGTCCCAGGTTGGTGTATAGTAGTTTGCAGTTTTGGAATGGGAATGGAGGGGAGGGGAGGCGATGGATGGAAGAAGAAAGCTAGCTCAGATTAAATGTAAAGTTGTTTCTATATCATGTACTACACATATAATGTTATGTAATTCTGCTGCAGTAAAAGAATGACAACAACACAATTCTGTGCTAGATTAAAGAAAACCAGAATTTAATGGGACATCTCTTTTGATGATTTTTTAAAATTTTTGGCATGTTTCTTTTTCCCTATTCTATTAGTCAGATATACTAACTCAACCTCACCTGACTGTGATCTGTTCTGAAAATTTCTCTTAATTCCTTTAGGTGCAGTATGGATTCCACTATTTTGGGATCGGAATTATTGTACAGTATATTTTTCCCAGAATCCTATATGAAATCCACACATAGAAACGGGGTTGCGGTTCGGGGGTCGGGTGTACCAAGATTAACAAAAATCACTGGTTGTTGCTGTCTCATTTAGACAGATTCATTAAGTTTGAGTCACACATGTTAATGCTTGGGAAATGAAGTACATCTATATCTAAGTTATATCTTAAGGCTACCATTTTGAACATTACTTTGTATCTATTTTTACTGCACAAAGAGTACTGCTGGGCAGTGAATTGAATTGGAAGGGGGAAATGATCCGGAATATGCATATGTACATGGGTCATACCAGGGGTGAAATCTAAAAATTTTCCCTACCGGTTCTGTGGGTGTGGCTTAATTGGTGGGCATGGCTTGGTGGTCAGATGACTGGGTGGGCATGGCCAATAACTATAAATAATAGAAATAATAAACAATGTATACAAAACAATAAGAGGTACCAAAAACCAACTTTCACACTTTACACACACACAATACAATACAATACAACACAACTGAGGCACACACAAACACACACACACACACACACACACACACAATGCCACATACAGCTTTGTGAGATTTTGTGTGTTTGTGTAGTTAGAGTGAAGCACTACAGAAACACACCAAATCTCAGAAAGCTGCACAAATATTTTATTTTATTATTTTTATTTATTTATTTAGATCAGGGGTCTCCAACCTTAGTAACTTTAAGGTTTATGGACTTCAACTCCCAGAGTTCCTCATTCAGCAAAGCAGGCAGTCAAAGCAGGCTGTAATCAGTAGCTGAAGAAAAGCATGGCGTTGCCAGCCCGAAAGGAGCAGTAATTATAGGTAAGTGAGGAGGGGGAATTGGGTGGGCATGGGTGGGGGCTCTTGTAAATGGCGGCTGTTAAAAAGTGAGTTTAAAACCTGTGAGGATCAGGAAACTCCTCTCCAGAGGAAAAAATTTTTTTAAAAGCTCCTCTGATGATCTCAGCTGAAGTTCCCTCATAGCAGCCCAGAACCTCTTAAAATAATTGTTTTAACAAGTTCTTTGGTTGTAGAAAACATGTTTTTAAATGTTCTGGTGAAAAGGAACTCATCTGGGATTGCCAGAGGAGCCTTTTAAAACCTTTTTTTCTTTTTTTCCCCTTTGGTTGAAGAGGTTTTTTTTAAAAAAACTTTTAAAGGGTTCTGATGATCTCTGCTCAGCCGCGTGATCATCAGAGGGTTTTTTTTTTAACTTTTAAAGGCATGTTTTCGGCTGAAGAAAAACTGCTTTTAAAAGTAAAAAAAAAACCCCTGCTGATGGTGCGGCTCAGCAGAGGCAGGGGGTGGGGCCAGGGATTTTTGCTACCGGTCCTCTGAACCATCGCTATCAGATCGGGCGAGCCGGTCCAAACCAAGAGCATTTCACCCCTGGGTCATACCAGTTTCAGACTTCTTAAAGAAGATGCATCTTTTTCTGGTCTGCTTCAGAGTTGCCACATGGTTTCAGGATGAGATATGTTTGATTGAGCCACAGTGGTGCAGTGGTTAGAGTGCAGTACTGTCAGACTGTTCTACTGACTGCCTGCTGCCTGCAATTTGGCAGCTCAAATCTGACCAGGCTCAAAGTTGACTCAGCCTTCTATCCTTCCAAGGTGGGTAAAATGAGGACCCAAATTCTTTCGGGGGCAATATGCTGACTCTGTAAACTGCTCAGAGAGGGCTGTAAAGCACTGTGAAGTGATATATAAGCCTAAGTGCTATTGCTATTTAAGGACATGACAAGCACAATGTGTGCATCTATATCCATTTCCAGTTACCAGTTCCCTTTTAAATCCACTCTGCTGCACATCTCTAATAAGCACTACCTTGCTTAATGATGCACAGTTAGCAGATTGTGATGTTAGGTATTGTTAGGCTGTGCTTGCATAGACATGCGTTGATTGTTCTGGAAACAGTATTGTTTAAATAGATAGAAAGGCAGAACTTCTACAGGGTTTCTTGCAAGGCTGGGTTTCTCTTTACTGCTGAGCTGTCTATGAATTGACATTTAACGTAGAAAGTATAGTAGCTGATTAATTGTACTGATTGCACAAATATTTATGTTTATCCATGGGTGCCAATGCTGTAGTTGTAGGATTTGTTTCCGCATCAAATTGGTCACACTTAAATTCCTCTGAAATCAATGGAGTAAACTAATTGTAAATTGCCCTGTAGATTGGGAAATATGTTCAGTTAATTTTTTCTAGAATTTCTTCTAATATAGTTAAAAGTTCATTTACATATTTCTAAGGCAAAGATTCAGATTATTCTGCTGGCTGTACTCATAAGGAATACTGCGAATAAAACAGTATTATATTGCAGGACTATCTGCAATAATCAAAGGATTTAGGATGATGGATTGTACAAATGATTCAAATCACGGTGGAAGATTCCTTATAACAGCCAAAGAGGCAAAGAAGCATTAAATCATTAATTCCTTACTTAATTCTAAGAATTCTTAGTAAGCCGTTATCTGCTAATTATAGTGATATTAAAAAAGCCATTTTGCATTTCTGTTTGCTTTGAAAGAAATGGGATGACACTTTAATTTTTCTATGTGTTTATTTCAGATGATCAGATTTATTATAACATCACAGACATTGCTGTGAAAGTAATGGGATTTGGGAGACAGTTCTCACATAGCTACTTAGAGAAATTTCAACAACATATTTTTATTCAGTGTGACTTCCATTGTATCTAATCCTAGCTTTCCTGAAAAATATGTGGGGGTGTCACCAGAAAGTAACTAACAGGTGCCTGGGTAAAATATAGAATCCTCTTATCTATTAACACTTGGGGTCACTGCTGGCATTCAAGGTGTCCTTGTGCAGAATTTCACTTAATGTCCACCCAAAAACATTATTTTTAATGATTTATTTCTTTATTTAATATTTATTTAAAACAACACGTTATTGCTTATTTGTCAAATATGGACACTGCTCATCACACTCACTCATGGACCACCCATTATAGAAAGAAGATATAAAAGAACCCTAAATACTATACAAAATACAACGACCAGATAAAAAATATTAAAATACATTAAAAATTAAAAGGGGGGGCTATCAAGGCACCAACCACTTCCTGCATTGCTTGCTACTCAGTTGGCAGAGCCATGTCTCCAAATTTCTACAAAAGGATAGGAAAGTGGGAGGTTGCCAATATATTCAAATATTTTCTATAATTACAATTATTCAAAGGCCTGATGGGTACCGATTTAGATTTCATCAACAGTCTTAGTGGTTGAGTGTGCATAAATTAACTTGGTGCGATTCTGTTGTTGATACTCTATCTCTCACACACAACTGGTGCCCCACTACGCAGAGCCCTTGGGTTATGGAACACTGCTCCTACTGACATGAATTACTTTTCTATTACTTACTTTACAGAAATATCTCTTATTCTAAAATAAAATGCTATAGTAACTCACATGTGGCTAAAAACTAATGGTTTAAATTAGATTGAACAGGAATCAAGTCTCTGAAGCTGATTAAGGTTTAATAATAAGGGAAAGATGAAAATTTATGAAAAGTCAGCTCTGCTTCTTTATTTTTTTTCCTTGCGTTGACTTGGGTTAGGGTAAAAAGATACAATTATTCTGTAATGGTGTAATTAATTTAAATATCTGAATAACTTAGCATTTGTGAAAGTAGTGCTTTTTTCTTTGAGCTTTTTTTTTTTTTTTCATTTTGTGTATCTCATAAAAAGAAGCCGAGTCTGTTTATCTAATAGTTTCAGGATTATTAAAAGTGCTAGAAAAAGGAGGCTGGGAGGTGAGAACACACATCACAAGGGAAAGGATGTGCCATAATTTGCATGCTGGTGTTTTCGCATAAAATGGATAAAGGCATTTTGATTTCTAAAGAAAATTCAGCTGATAATGATCGCTGATAGGTTTGATTTACATGGATGACAATGTCTTCATTAGTTAGAGCAAACAATTAATCTTTCTTTAGTAGAGCTACTAGTATGCGTTCTCAATGTGGCATTTCAATTTTAGGGTTGACAGCTAGTCAAAAGGATTCCATTACACATGATCAAAGTCTGGACTAGATTGTGCTTGCCTTCAAATGACAACCAGAAGATTCTTCACATCTATGAAAGGTTGTTTGTTCCGTAATCTGCATGAGTAATTTTAACTCCTCTGCACATTGTGTTCTATTTGCTTGACATGAACCTTGTTCTTTGTTAGTGTAAATTAACCCATATATTCATCTTGCAAAGTTAAGCAGATAAATTTATTCAAATTAACTATTCAGGCAAGCAACTTTCTTAGTAAGATGTACATTGCAGAGATACACACATCAGAAGCCACGTGATCTTTCTAAACAGTCTTTGCTGGGGATGGTTTTGCTTTCAATACACCAAAACATAAGATTCTTTTTAAATTAAACGCCCCACTCAACAATAGTATTTTAATTATTTTTGAAACTATTGCTCTTTAATGGAAACCAGTGTATTGTAACTCACTGCTTATTAGATATAATGATTGGATTTTAATATTATTGCTATATTAGCTTTTATTTTTTATCGGAAACTGATAAACATAAAAGTGTGGGTTGAAAATATCTCATGAGCTTTGAACGGAATATTCTTTTTGTGAATATATAGATAGTTCAATGCAACTGTTAATAATTTGCTAGCATACTTAGAAATATTTTTGCTTTCTTGAATAGTAATGGTTTGCCCTTGAGGTAAAAACCACAAAATCCCTTACTATGCGCATATATATAGTTTCAGGAAATGTTCTTGCATTTCAAGGAATGGGCCTGTGGTATCTTTTTAATTCTGAATTTTGCTATGCCTATTACTCCCAGAATTCTTAGCCATCCTGCTAAAGTCAGTTCTATCAATATGGAAAGCACAAGTTGGTTGAGGACAGTTTCCTTAGATGTTTAAAGAATGACTGATTCTAGATCTCAGTAAAATGATTTCCAAAAAAATTAAAGAAGCAAAACTTATTATGATTACTCATAATAGTTAGCTAGAAATTAGTTAATGCTTTGATTTCCTTGGTTTCTGATTTATCTCTTATTATTATTATTTTTTTATGTGCTTTACAACAAGAATGGATTTCACTGTTTATAAATTCAATTCAGTGTATGAATTGGAAACATGGAAACTTGGCAAACAAAATTGTCCATCTCATAGCTATTTCTTCTGTACTACCTACAACTAAATATCTTTTAAAAATAATCCAGAGAAATCAATTTTGAGGGAAGGTGACACTCGGTTCTCTGCTATTCACAAGAGCCATCATTCTGAAACTTCTACACAAACCTGAAAAATAGTCACTTAAGTCACAATTACTTAAGGTATCAACTCATAGTGTAAACAAATGCAACTTTTTTCCAGGGTTGTATGAAAGCTTGGGGGGGAAAAAGACCTATTTTAACAAAGAGCAAAAGAATAATATGTTCATACCTATTCCTCTGTACCATTTTCACAGCAGGCAAGCTGTTCTAGTCACAAGGTGGAGCACAGGGTGGAGGGGGACTGACAGGTATAGAGCCAATTTGGTGTAGTGTTTTAGATACTGACATAGAAACCAAGAGGCTGAGTTCTAGATTTGTCTCGGGCAGAAGAGCCACTGGGTGATTTCAGCCCAACTCACCACACAGGATTATTAAAAGTGCTAGAAAAAGGAGGCTGGGAGGTGAGAACACACATCACAAGGGAAAGGATGTGCCATAATTTGCATGCTGGTGTTTTCGCATAAAATGGATAAAGGCATTTTGATTTCTAAAGAAAATTCAGCTGATAATGATCGCTGATAGGTTTGATTTACATGGATGACAATGTCTTCATTAGTTAGAGCAAACAATTAATCTTTCTTTAGTAGAGCTACTAGTATGCGTTCTCAATGTGGCATTTCAATTTTAGGGTTGACAGCTAGTCAAAAGGATTCCATTACACATGATCAAAGTCTGGACTAGATTGTGCTTGCCTTCAAATGACAACCAGAAGATTCTTCACATCTATGAAAGGTTGTTTGTTCCGTAATCTGCATGAGTAATTTTAACTCCTCTGCACATTGTGTTCTATTTGCTTGACATGAACCTTGTTCTTTGTTAGTGTAAATTAACCCATATATTCATCTTGCAAAGTTAAGCAGATAAATTTATTCAAATTAACTATTCAGGCAAGCAACTTTCTTAGTAAGATGTACATTGCAGAGATACACACATCAGAAGCCACGTGATCTTTCTAAACAGTCTTTGCTGGGAATGGTTTTGCTTTCAATACACCAAAACATAAGATTCTTTTTAAATTAAACGCCCCACTCAACAATAGTATTTTAATTATTTTTGAAACTATTGCTCTTTAATGGAAACCAGTGTATTGTAACTCACTGCTTATTAGATATAAAGATTGGATTTTAATATTATTGCTATATTAGCTTTTATTTTTTTTTATGTGCTTTACAACAAGAATGGATTTCACTGTTTATAAATTCAATTCAGTGTATGAATTGGAAACATGGAAACTTGGCAAACAAAATTGTCCATCTCATAGCTATTTCTTCTGTACTACCTACAACTAAATATCTTTTAAAAATAATCCAGAGAAATCAATTTTGAGGGAAGGTGACACTGTTCTCTGCTATTCACAAGAGCCATCATTCTGAAACTTCTACACAAACCTGAAAAATAGTCACTTAAGTCACAATTACTTAAGGTATCAACTCATAGTGTAAACAAATGCAACTTTTTTCCAGGGTTGTATGAAAGCTTGGGGGGGGGAAAAGACCTATTTTAACAAAGAGCAAAAGAATAATATGTTCATACCTATTCCTCTGTACCATTTTCACAGCAGGCAAGCTGTTCTAGTCACAAGGTGGAGCACAGGGTGGAGGGGGACTGACAGGTATAGAGCCAATTTGGTGTAGTGTTTTAGATACTGACATAGAAACCAAGAGGCTGAGTTCTAGATTTGTCTCGGGCAGAAGAGCCACTGGGTGATTTCAGCCCAACTCACCACACAGGATTATTATGGGGAAAGTAGAAGGAAGGGGTATTAGCATGTTCACTTGTATAAAAATACCTTCAATGTCTTGTGTTGTCTATCAGAGGCCTGAGTTTGAAGATTCTGTGCAGTATTTTAGCTGTTCCTATCACTGCACTCCTCTGGACAGAGTGCTCTGATGTTCCTGGGATCTGTTGAAGTCATTCTCCAAGAGCTGAGTGCTCCTACCATCACTGGGACTACTTTAGCCTTTACTTTTCATTAGCTGCCCATCAGGGCCTGATACATCTCTAGCTTCTCATACTCCTTCTTACTGATGTTGCTGTCACTTGATGTTGCTACATCTATCACCACCACTATCTCCTAGTTATTATCTACTATCACAATGTCTGGTTGATTGGCTAGTACATCCCTGTCCATCTGGATCTGGAAGAGGATCTTAACCCTCTTATTCTCCATAACTTTTTGTGGGATCTTCTGTTTTTATCAACTAACCATTGATAAAATAAATTCAATTCAGTGTATGAATTGGAAACATGGAAACTTGGCAAACAAAATTGTCCATCTCATAGCTATTTCTTCTGTACTACCTACAACTAAATATCTTTTAAAATAATCCAGAGAAATCAATTTTGAGGAAGGTGACACTCGGTTCTCTGCTATTCACAAGAGCCATCATTCTGAAACTTCTACACAAACCTGAAAAATAGTCACTTAAGTCACAATTACTTAAGGTATCAACTCATAGTGTAAACAAATGCAACTTTTTTCCAGGGTTGTATGAAAGCTTGGGGGGGAAAAAGACCTATTTTAACAAAGAGCAAAAGAATAATATGTTCATACCTATTCCTCTGTACCATTTTCACAGCAGGCAAGCTGTTCTAGTCACAAGGTGGAGCACAGGGTGGAGGGGGACTGACAGGTATAGAGCCAATTTGGTGTAGTGTTTTAGATACTGACATAGAAACCAAGAGGCTGAGTTCTAGATTTGTCTCGGGCAGAAGAGCCACTGGGTGATTTCAGCCCAACTCACCACACAGGATTATTATGGGGAAAGTAGAAGGAAGGGGTATTAGCATGTTCACTTGTATAAAAATACCTTCAATGTCTTGTGTTGTCTATCAGAGACCTGTGAGTTTGAAGATTCTGTGCAGTATTTTAGCTGTTCCTATCACTGCACTCCTCTGGACAGAGTGCTCTGATGTTCCTGGGATCTGTTGAAGTCATTCTCCAAGAGCTGAGTGCTCCTACCATCACTGGGACTACTTTAGCCTTTACTTTTCATTAGCTGCCCATCAGGGCCTGATACATCTCTAGCTTCTCATACTCCTTCTTACTGATGTTGCTGTCACTTGATGTTGCTACATCTATCACCACCACTATCTCCTAGTTATTATCTACTATCACAATGTCTGGTTGATTGGCTAGTACATCCCTGTCCATCTGGATCTGGAAGAGGATCTTAACCCTCTTATTCTCCATAACTTTTTGTGGGATCTTCTGTTTTTATCAACTAACCATTGATAAAATAAATTCAATTCAGTGTATGAATTGGAAACATGGAAACTTGGCAAACAAAATTGTCCATCTCATAGCTATTTCTTCTGTACTACCTACAACTAAATATCTTTTAAAATAATCCAGAGAAATCAATTTTGAGGAAGGTGACACTGTTCTCTGCTATTCACAAGAGCCATCATTCTGAAACTTCTACACAAACCTGAAAAATAGTCACTTAAGCCACAATTACTTAAGGTATCAACTCATAGTGTAAACAAATGCAACTTTTTTCCAGGGTTGTATGAAAGCTTGGGGGGGAAAAAGACCTATTTTAACAAAGAGCAAAAGAATAATATGTTCATACCTATTCCTCTGTACCATTTTCACAGCAGGCAAGCTGTTCTAGTCACAAGGTGGAGCACACATACTGTACAATGCTCCTGTATATAAAGCCAGCTTCTTGGTTGTGCCATTCAGTGTATGCTCTTCCTGCCTGCATTTTACACCCTACCCATTGGTGGGTTTCAAATTTTTTTACTACTGGTTCTGTGAGTGTGGCATGGCTTGGTGGGCGTGGCTTGGTGGATTTGGCAGGGGAAGGATACTGTAAAATATCCATTCCCACCCCACTCCAGGGGAAGCTTACTGCAAAAATCCCCATTCCCTCCCAATCAGCTGGGACTCGGGAGGCAGAGAATAGATGGGTGGCCAGTCTGAATTTTACTACCAATTTGGTTCTCCGAACTACTCAAAGTTTCCGCTACGGTTCTCCAGAATTGGTCAGAACCTGCTGAAACCCATCTCTGACCCTCCCGCTACAATAGAAACTCCAGCTATTGGAGACCCAGGCAACTAACTGGGCAACTTCAGATACTGCAGACATGGGCAGAACTGCCTTGGCCTCAGGGATGGTGCTAAAGCTCTAAGACATTTCATATTACTTTTCTGTAAGAAAGTCCTAGACAAACAGCTTTTCTAAATTGTATTATTTATTGAGTTAATGTATAAACTGCTGTTCATCCATATGCATTTTTGTACAATATTTCTTTTGCTTTTGAGCATGTTCACTTGTATAAAAATACCTTCAATGTCTTGTGTTGTCTATCAGAGACCTGTGAGTTTGAAGATTCTGTGCAGTATTTTAGCTGTTCCTATCACTGCACTCCTCTGGACAGAGTGCTCTGATGTTCCTGGGATCTGTTGAAGTCATTCTCCAAGAGCTGAGTGCTCCTACCATCACTGGGACTACTTTAGCCTTTACTTTTCATTAGCTGCCCATCAGGGCCTGATACATCTCTAGCTTCTCATACTCCTTCTTACTGATGTTGCTGTCACTTGATGTTGCTACATCTATCACCACCACTATCTCCTAGTTATTATCTACTATCACAATGTCTGGTTGATTGGCTAGTACATCCCTGTCCATCTGGATCTGGAAGAGGATCTTAACCCTCTTATTCTCCATAACTTTTTGTGGGATCTTCTGTTTTTATCAACTAACCATTGATAAAATAAATTCCAAGTCAAAAAGTATTCAGTTTCTTCCTTTTCCTTAATTGTAAGTGTTAGTCTGTTCATTTCTGCACATTCTAGTAATTTTGTAAACATTTTGATCTATAGGGATCTCTTCACTTTTCAATTATTGTGCATATACTATTCTAGCTGCACTCAGTACATGTAAAATCAAATATGCAATCCACTTATTGTATTTATCTGGTAAAATGCCCAGCAAAAATATTTCTGATTTCAAATCATTATGCTGCTTTACCATTTTTTCCATCCATGTATGCATTTTTGTACAATATTTCTTTTGCTTTTGAGCATGTTCACCACATATGATAGTATGAACCAGGTGTCGATGGCATTTCCAACATTTTGCAGACATATGCGTTGCTAACCTTGAGGGTGGGAAATGCCATCTATAAAACATTTTATAAAGATTTTCTTTCTATGCATTTGACATTGTTAATTTATAGTTTCTATCCTATAGTTTCTGCCATTTATCTAACCCACTTTCTGTGGGACCAGGGAGGGTCTAGCACACATACTGTACAATGCTCCTGTATATAAAGCCAGCTTCTTGGTTGTGCCATTCAGTGTATGAATTGGAAACATGGAAACTTGGCAAACAAAATTGTCCATCTCATAGCTATTTCTTCTGTACTACCTACAACTAAATATCTTTTAAAAATAATCCAGAGAAATCAATTTTGAGGGAAGGTGACACTCGGTTCTCTGCTATTCACAAGAGCCATCATTCTGAAACTTCTACACAAACCTGAAAAATAGTCACTTAAGTCACAATTACTTAAGGTATCAACTCATAGTGTAAACAAATGCAACTTTTTTCCAGGGTTGTATGAAAGCTTGGGGGGGGGAAAAGACCTATTTTAACAAAGAGCAAAAGAATAATATGTTCATACCTATTCCTCTGTACCATTTTCACAGCAGGCAAGCTGTTCTAGTCACAAGGTGGAGCACAGGGTGGAGGGGGACTGACAGGTATAGAGCCAATTTGGTTCTCCGAACTACTCAAAGTTTCCGCTACCGGTTCTCCAGAATGGTCAGAACCTGCTGAAACCCATCTCTGACCCTGCCGCTACAATAGAAACTCCAGCTATTGGAGACCCAGGCAACTAACTGGGCAACTTCAGATACTGCAGACATGGGCAGAACTGCCTTGGCCTCAGGGATGGTGCTAAAGCTCTAAGACATTTCATATTACTTTTCTGTAAGAAAGTCCTTGACAAACAGCTTTTTCTAAATTGTATTATTTATTGAGTTAATGTATAAACTGCTGTTCATCCATATGCAAAATAGTGGGGTGTACAATAAATATGCCTGCAAATAGTCATCTCAAGACAAAATACAATAAAAATAATGACATTCTTTGCTGTGTATGAAGAATGGAGTGAGATCACAATCATTGCTAATTTCTTGAGAACATACTGTAGGTGTAAAAGCCAATCTAATTCAGAATTAACACTAGGGATGCTTCTTGTTTGTTAAAAAATACAAACTAGCAAAGAAAAGCAAACAGTGTTCTGCGCCAGCAATCTTGTCAAAAATAATTGGCTCATTAATCCTAGTTATACAAATGTAATTATATTGCAAGGTCAAATGCAAGAATTTACTTCTCAATGCCCTTCATGTTAAGCACAATCCCATAGATATTCTTTGTATGAAAATAATCAACAATTGCATTTACACCTTGAGAAACTTAATTAAAACATAAAAGATGTACAGAAGATGAAAGTAAGTAAAAGATCACTACATATAGTAAATAAAAGCCCATATATAAAATGTGCTTCATATAACATGGGTAAGATTTCAGTGTCATGTTGACATATTTATCTTTGTGGGTAGCCTTCTTGAAACTAATAACCAGTATGAATTCAAATATGAAACAAAAAGAAAGAAAGAGTTGGATTCCTAGATTGTCTTTTGCATGTAGAATGGCCTCTTTAGTATAGAATATTATTTTATGCTTAGCTGTATTTATATTGGAAGGTGTTTTTTCCGCCCTCTGCTGTGACTTATCCCAACCTAAGCTCTGTTTTGACAGGCTGAAAAAACAAGAGAAAGTAATTCTCAGAACAATAGGGAAGTAGCCATGAAAGTTTAAAGATGAGAAGAAGAAAATGGTGAAACACCTGTACTTTCTTTTAGACAATAAAGATATACTGAGTGAAGTTCCAATGGATGAGATGCAATTTAACAGGGTTAAAGATTTGGTCTATGACTGGACAGACTGAACATTCAAATCCCTGTTCACCCTATGAACTTTTTGGTTGGGTTTAGTGAGCAATTCCTTCTCAACCTCATCTACATCACTTTTGGGTTTGAACTCATGTCAGAAGCAGTGAGGTACTTTGACTGGAAATGATTAGCTGGTGACATCACCATTGCCTGGGAGACACCCATTTGGGAGCTCCTTTCATGACCCCAGCAGGAAGTGTAGTGAAGGACAAGAGCTCACCCCATCCCAGGACAATACTCAGGTCTTGAACATGGGCTTGCTAACTTCCAACCCAGCGCCTTAACCGCATGAGCCCCCATGCTCCTATCTACTTTACTGCATTTTTGAAATGATAAAATGAGGGAAGCAAATTATAGTTGTTGGCTGGAAATTTGAAGAATTTGGAATATAAATCTAACAAGAAAATTAAAAACACTGTTCTTTTGGACTCTTATGTATTGTGTACAAGTTGTGTGCTAATTGAAGTTAGATCAACATAATTCTATTCTCTTTAGTACCCTTTTTCTAAATGTGCAATTTGATAGGAAATGTTGTTTAAAAAAATATTTTAGAAGTAAAGAGAGATCACAAAGGCATTTAAAGCTTAAGAATTGAAAAGCACAAAACCTAGTCCAAAAGGATCATTTTGCAGAGACACGTTGAATAATTTCATCCAAAAGGATATTTTAGTTGTGGGAAAGTGCTTTTATTCATTCCAAGCTGCTTTATTCTCTGGGAACCTTGAGCAATAATAAAATATTAGCTGCCTCTAGTTAAAAAACAAAAAGATCATAATAGAAGGTGATGAAGATATCATGGATCTTCTGTTTTTATCAACTAACCATTGATAAAATAAATTCCAAGTCAAAAAGTATTCAGTTTCTTCCTTTTCCTTAATTGTAAGTGTTAGTCTGTTCATTTCTGCACATTCTAGTAATTTTGTAAACATTTTGATCTATAGGGATCTCTTCACTTTTCAATTATTGTGCATATACTATTCTAGCTGCACTCAGTACATGTAAAATCAAATATGCAATCCACTTATTGTATTTATCTGGTAAAATGCCCAGCAAAAATATTTCTGGTTTCAAATCATTATGCTGCTTTACCATTTTTTCCATCCATGTATGCATTTTTGTACAATATTTCTTTTGCTTTTGAGCATGTTCACCACATATGATAGTATGAACCAGGTGTCGATGGCATTTCCAACATTTTGCAGACATATGCGTTGCTAACCTTGAGGGTGGGAAATGCCATCTATAAAACATTTTATAAAGATTTTCTTTCTATGCATTTGACATTGTTAATTTATAGTTTCTATCCTATAGTTTCTGCCATTTATCTAACCCACTTTCTGTGGGACCAGGGAGGGTCTAGCACACATACTGTACAATGCTCCTGTATATAAAGCCAGCTTCTTGGTTGTGCCATTCAGTGTATGCTCTTCCTGCCTGCATTTTACACCCTACCCATTGGTGGGTTTCAAATTTTTTTACTACTGGTTCTGTGAGTGTGGCATGGCTTGGTGGGCGTGGCTTGGTGGATTTGGCAGGGGAAGGATACTGTAAAATATCCATTCCCACCCCACTCCAGGGGAAGCTTACTGCAAAAATCCCCATTCCCTCCCAATCAGCTGGGACTCGGGAGGCAGAGAATAGATGGGTGCGGGGCCAGTCTGAATTTTTACTACCAATTTGGTTCTCCGAACTACTCAAAGTTTCCGCTACCGGTTCTCCAGAATGGTCAGAACCTGCTGAAACCCATCTCTGACCCTGCCGCTACAATAGAAACTCCAGCTATTGGAGACCCAGGCAACTAACTGGGCAACTTCAGATACTGCAGACATGGGCAGAACTGCCTTGGCCTCAGGGATGGTGCTAAAGCTCTAAGACACTTCATATTACTTTTCTGTAAGAAAGTCCTTGACAAACAGCTTTTTCTAAATTGTATTATTTATTGAGTTAATGTATAAACTGCTGTTCATCCATATGCAAAATAGTGGGGTGTACAATAAATATGCCTGCAAATAGTCATCTCAAGACAAAATACAATAAAAATAATGACATTCTTTGCTGTGTATGAAGAATGGAGTGAGATCACAATCATTGCTAATTTCTTGAGAACATACTGTAGGTGTAAAAGCCAATCTAATTCAGAATTAACACTAGGGATGCTTCTTGTTTGTTAAAAAATACAAACTAGCAAAGAAAAGCAAACAGTGTTCTGCGCCAGCAATCTTGTCAAAAATAATTGGCTCATTAATCCTAGTTATACAAATGTAATTATATTGCAAGGTCAAATGCAAGAATTTACTTCTCAATGCCCTTCATGTTAAGCACAATCCCATAGATATCCTTTGTATGAAAATAATCAACAATTGCATTTACACCTTGAGAAACTTAATTAAAACATAAAAGATGTACAGAAGATGAAAGTAAGTAAAAAGATCACTACATATAAGTAAATAAAAAGCCCATATATAAAATGTGCTTCATATAACATGGGTAAGATTTCAGTGTCATGTTGACATATTTATCTTTGTGGGTAGCCTTCTTGAAACTAATAACCAGTATGAATTCAAATATGAAACAAAAAGAAAGAAAGAATTGGATTCCTAGATTGTCTTTTGCATGTAGAATGGCCTCTTTAGTATAGAATATTATTTTATGCTTAGCTGTATTTATATTGGAAGGTGTTTTTTCCGCCCTCTGCTGTGACTTATCCCAACCTAAGCTCTGTTTTGACAGGCTGAAAAAACAAGAGAAAGTAATTCTCAGAACAATAGGGAAGTAGCCATGAAAGTTTAAAGATGAGAAGAAGAAAATGGTGAAACACCTGTACTTTCTTTTAGACAATAAAGATATACTGAGTGAAGTTCCAATGGATGAGATGCAATTTAACAGGGTTAAAGATTTGGTCTATGACTGGACAGACTGAACATTCAAATCCCTGTTCACCCTATGAACTTTTTGGTTGGGTTTAGTGAGCAATTCCTTCTCAACCTCATCTACATCACTTTTGGGTTTTTTGAACTCATGTCAGAAGCAGTGAGGTACTTTGGACTGGAAATGATTAGCTGGTGACATCACCATTGCCTGGGAGACACCCATTTGGGAGCTCCTTTCATGACCCCAGCAGGAAGTGTAGTGAAGGACAAGAGCTCACCCCATCCCAGGACAATACTCAGGTCTTGAACATGGGCTTGCTAACTTCCAACCCAGCGCCTTAACCACATGAGCCCCCATGCTCCTATCTACTTTACTGCATTTTTGAAATGATAAAATGAGGGAAGCAAATTATAGTTGTTGGCTGGAAATTTGAAGAATTTGGAATATAAATCTAACAAGAAAATTAAAAACACTGTTCTTTTGGACTCTTATGTATTGTGTACAAGTTGTGTGCTAATTGAAGTTAGATCAACATAATTCTATTCTCTTTAGTACCCTTTTTCTAAATGTGCAATTTGATAGGAAATGTTGTTTAAAAAATATTTTAGAAGTAAAGAGAGATCACAAAGGCATTTAAAGCTTAAGAATTGAAAAGCACAAAACCTAGTCCAAAAGGATCATTTTGCAGAGACACGTTGAATAATTTCATCCAAAAGGATATTTTAGTTGTGGGAAAGTGCTTTTATTCATTCCAAGCTGCTTTATTCTCTGGGAACCTTGAGCAATAATAAAATATTAGCTGCCTCTAGTTAAAAAACAAAAAGATCATAATAGAAGGTGATGAAGATATCATGGATCTTCTGTAGCCTCAGCAGATGGCATAGAAGCTAGACAAACAGTGCAGAAAGAAGTCTGCTTTGGAAACAAAACAAAACAAAAACCTTAGTCTGAAGCACAGATTTAAGTCTCACTTGTTGAACCTCAGAAATTTTAAATTTGGACTGGCTCCAAATTAAAAACAGACTGCCTGAAAAATAAACTGCACTGGAATAATTTGCCATCAGTTCTTAATATAATGACCAATTTCCCACTCGGCATCCAGTAAGCAGCCAGACTATGGATTTGAATAAAGGCCAAATGGAAGATGGCCAAGCATGTTAAATGTAAGACCTTTCACAATTCCCTATAGAAACTGCACAAATAATGTAGCCAAAGTGCATGCTGTGCGTAGTGTAATTGAACTCTTTTGGCATTCCGAAGCATTATGTCTCCATATTCTGCCATAGTATGTAGTTTAAGAAATGAACTAAATAGTGGATGAAAAGTTAATCTCCTTTGCAGAAAAACAGAACCCATCAAGTGCAAGGTCTAGGTTTTCAATATTCATTTTCATTTTGGACTAAAATGAAAACTGAACACAATATTCTTGCATAGGTTATTAAATTTAACGGTTATTCCTTGTAGTTATTGGCTGTAGTAAGCAATACAAAATATAATTGCTTAATTATACTTAAAAATAAACCTGTAGAATCAATGGGATTTGCTTTAGTAAAATCCCATTGACTACAATGAATTTATACCAGGAATAATGGTGCCTACAGATACCAACTTGCCTATGGATACTCTCCTTGCCTCTTTGTACTTTCAAGTTTCTTGCAATTCTGACTATATATTTTTTTTAAAAAGAGTATTTTAATTAAAAAAGAAGTGAGACAGTTACCTGTTATAAAGAAAGACCTCAGTTTCCAGCATCAAGTTTTTTCTAGCAATGTCTTTGAGCCTTACTTTGACATTATATGCAGTCTTAGATAAATAATATAAAATAAAATAAAGGATAGCTGGGGGTTATTTTGGAAGTCAGCTTATCTGTCAGAAAAAGACAAAGGGAAGCTAGGAGTTGTTGGAATGAAAAGATCAGCTTTTTGGTATGTGGATGTTTGCTGTAGAAACCATTTATGAATAGGTGAGGTCCCTTGGTAGCCCTTTTATGAATGTCCACCACATCAGCTCAAAATTTCAGATGTGTCCACCTGTTCAAAATGCTTTCAGACTTGGATAAGCATGAATCCTGTCTAGTAGGAGCAAAACCAGTTATCACCAATGTTTTAAAGTCTGACATATGCTCACTTTTCATCCAAGCTTAAGGTTTTGAAATGTTTGAAGTTGAATAAGCAATCAAATCTCAATGCGGTTATTTCATGCTTTTCGTATTAGTTGTTACAGATATAGCTCCATTATAGTTGTTAAATTAATAACTCCTGATTAATATAAATCTCCTGTAAAATATGGTATCCTAGTTATCAAATTAATAACTCCTGATTAATATAAATCTCCTGTAAAATATGGTATCCTAGTTATCAAATTAATAACTCCTGATTAATATAAATCTCCTGTAAAATATGGTATCCTAGTAATCAAATTAATAACTCCTGATTAATATAAATCTCCTGTAAAATATGGTATCCTAGTTATCAAATTAATTGTTCTTGTGTTGGCATACGGCAACTATTTTATCTCTGGCCAGTGGTTGAATGATCTGATTTTAAATGATTTAGTTGTCGAGCCTCTGTCATGGTCAGATCATTCTCTTCTTCATCTGGACTTTCGGACGCTACTCAACACTGCAGGAAATGGAACCAATGCGTTGGTTCCATCCCAGGCCTGATGGACCCAGAGAGGTGGCATGCGTCCAAGAAGAATCTTTGGGGTTTTTAAATAAGTTTTAACTAAGGGTTTTTAAATAAGTTTTAACTAAGGGTTTTTAAATAAGTTTTAACTAAGGGTTTTTAAATAAGTTTTAACTAAGGGTTTTTAAATAAGTTTTAACTAAGGGTTTTTAAAGGGGAGGTAATGACAGGTGGGGGAACCCATCGGGGAGGCACTCTAGACCTGATTTTTGTCTCTGGCCAGTGGTTGAATGATCTGTTTTTAAATGATTTAGTTGTCGAGCCTCTGTCATGGTCAGATCATTCTCTTCTTCATCTGGACTTTCGGACCACTACTCAACACTGCAGGGAAATGGAACCAATGCGTTGGTTCCATCCCAGGCCTGATGGACCCAGAGAGGTGGCATGCGTCCAAGAAGAATCTTTGGGGGTTTTTAAATAAGTTTTTAACTAAGGGTTTTTTAAAGGGGGGGGAGGTAATGACAGGTGGGGGGGAACCCATCGGGGAGGGCGCCAAGTCCAACGTGTGTTCGCGGCGTTAAGGTAACAGGTCCGAGGGTGATGGGGGAGGGTTCTGTTCCAGTTCACTAGGTTGTTCTATTGACATGGTAAGTGGGAGAGGCAGATATGGCGGAAGGGGGGGCATATTATGTTTTGAGTGGCATACTTTTCTATTTCCCAATACTCAATGCGAAAAACAGAATGGGGGCTGCAGAAAAAAGATAAATGCACAGTAATCAAATTAATAACTCCTGATTAATATAAATCTCCTGTAAAATATGGTATCCTAGTTATCAAATTAATAACTCCTGATTAATATAAATCTCCTGTAAAATATGGTATCCTAGTTATCAAATTAATAACTCCTGATTAATATAAATCTCCTGTAAAATATGGTATCCTAGTTATCAAATTAATAACTCCTGATTAATATAAATCTCCTGTAAAATATGGTATCCTAGTTATCAAATTAATAACACGGTTGTTAAGGGAATCTGACTTCCCCATTGACTTTGCTTGTTGCAAAAGATGATCACATGACCCCAGGACACAGCAACTGTCATAAATATGAATCAGTTGTCAAGCATTCAAATATAAATCATGTGACCATGAGGATGCTGCAATGGTCATGTTAAAAATGGCCATAAGTCACTTTTTTTCAGTGCCGTAACTTCGAACGGTCACTAAATGAACTGTTGTAAGCCTAGGACTATCTGTAGTTCAGAGGGACTAGTTATCTGGCAACATTAATAGATTTCTCTTTCATGGTAATAACATGACAGTGCGAGGTTAGGTTCAGGGAGACTTTGGTGCTAATCCACTCTTTCCTGGATAAATCTCGGTCAGCTATTTTCTTTCCTTTAGCCAATCTCCCCTTGCCAAGTGGTTGTGGGAATACAATGAAAAAGATAGATAGATAGAAAGATAGATAGAAAGATAGATAGAAAGATAGATAGATAGATAGAAAGATAGATAGATAGAAAGATAGATAGATGTCATCTATCAGACTATTTATTTATTTATTTATTTATTATTTATTTATTATTTATTTAATTTGATTTTATACCGCCCTTCTCCCAAAGGACTCAGGGCGGTGTACAGGCAAAATAAAAACAACAATACAAATATACACAATTTAAATACCCTTAAAAAACTTATTCAAAATTAGCCTGATATTAAAAATCATCATCAATTAAAACCCCATTTAAAATTGGTAAAATTCCTTTTAAAATCCAATTAAGCCAGCCCAGCGAATAAAAGATGGGTCTTCAGTTCGCGGCGAAATGTCCGAAGGTCAGGTATTTGGCGTAAACCAGGGAAGCGCGTTGCAGGGAGTGGGAGCCCCCACAGAGAACGCCCTCCCCCTGGGGGCCGCCAGCCGACATTGTTTGGCGGACGGCACCCTGAGAAGTCCCTCTCTATGGGAGCGTACGGGTCGGTGGGAGGCATGTGGTGGCAGCAGGCGGTCCCGTAAGTACCCAGGTCCTAAGCCATGGGCGCTTTAAAGGTCGTAACCAACACCTTAAAGTGCACTCGAAGGCCACAGGCAGCCAGTGCAGTCTGCGCAGGAGGCGGTGTTACATGGGAGCTACGGTAGCTCCCTCTATCACCCGCGCAGCTGCATTCTGGACTAACTGAAGCCTCCGAGTGCACTTCAAGGAGCCCCATGTAGAGAGCATTACAGTAATCCAGCGAGAGGTAGCGAGGGCATGAGTGACTGTGCATAAGGCATCCCGATCAAGGAAGGCGCAACTGCGGACCAGGCGAACCTGGTAGAAGGCCCTCCTGGAGCGGCCGTCAAATGATCTTCAAGCGACAGCCGATCATCCAGGAGGGCTTCTTAAGGAGGGTCTCACCACCGCCTCTTTCAAGGCGGCAGGAAAACCCTTCCAATAAAGCGTTGATAATCCTCTGGAGCCAGCCTCGTGTCACCGCCTGAGTGGCCAGTACCAGCCAGGAAGGGCACGGGTCCAGTAAACATGTCGTGCCGTGCAGCCCCCAACAACCTGTCGGCGTCCTCGGGAGCCACAGGGTCAAACTCATCCCAAATGGACTCAACAAGGCGTGCCTCCTCTCCCTCGCTTGGATCATCCCAATTTCGGTCCAGACCGTCCCTCAGCTGAGCGATTTTATCGTATAGATAACCGCTAAACTCCTCGGCTCGTCCCTGCAACGGGTCATCCGCACCTCCTGATGTGGGAGGCGGGTCACCCAAACTGGGGCGGCAGGCGGTTATCTGCCGGCGCAATGAGGGTGGGCGTGAAACGCCTCGCTTCCCTCATTGCCACTAGGTAGGTCCTAGAATAGGACCTAACTAGTGTCCGATCAACCGGGCGACTGGACCTCCAGGTGCTCTCAGGCGTCTTCTCTGGCGTTTCATCTCCCTCAGCCCCTCGGAGTACCAAGGGGCGGACGAGATCTCCGCCGGGTCAGAGGCCGCAAAGGCACGACACGGTCCAAGGCCCGGCGCGGCCTGTTCCCAGGCCGTGACCAGTTCCTCAGTCGTGCCGTGGGCCAGTTCCTCAGGGAATGGCCCAAGCTCCGTCAGGAACCTCTCGGGGTCCATCAGGCGCCTGGGACGGAACCACCGTATAGGTTCCGTCTCCCTGCGGTGGTGAATGGCGGTTCGGAAGTCTAGGCGAAGGAGAAAATGATCCGACCATGACATTGGTTCTGTTACTAAGTCATCTAACACCAGATCATTAAGCCACTGCCCAGAGATATAAATCAGATCCAGCGTGCCTCCCCCCGAGTGCGTAGGGCCATCATTTACTCGAATCAGGTCCAAGGCCGTCATGGAAGCCTGGAACTCCCGAGCTGCCGTCGATGACAAGCCAACTGATGGCAGGTTAAAATCCCCCATGACTATAAGTCTGGGGGTTTCACCGCCACAGCAGCGAGTACCTCCAACAGCTCAGGCAGGGCTGTGGTCACGTAGCAAGGAGCCAGGTGCGCGATCACCAAGCCCAACTGATTCCTATAGCCCCATCGCACATAGAGGATTCACAGCCGGCAATCTGAGGAACAGTGGTCTCCTCGGCTCTAGATCCTCCTAATGACAACCGCCACCCCCACCTACCTTGGACCCTCGGCTGATGGAATGCTCGGAAACCTGGCGGGCACATCTCGACAAGGGGACCCCCTCTGGGCCCAACCAGGTTTCCGTAATACCCATAAGGTCCATGGACTCCCCTGAATAAGATCACAAATCAGGGGCCTTATTAACCACGGACCGAGCATTACATAACATCAGCCGAAGGTCCAAGCTCTGAGGATCATGGCCACCCGAGGCAGGTCGGGACTGAGGGGCGAGCACGCGATCGCTCTCAAACATCGAACGCGTGCTCCCTCAACACGATCGGCCCCTCCCCGCCATATCTGCCTCTCCCACTTACCGTACAGATTGAGTAACCCTCTAAACCTGGGCGTCCTCCCCTGCCTTCAGACAAGATGGAATAGTGTCGCGAACTAGCACAGGGGCTGGATCCCTCCCCAGCGGGTTCTGACCCCACCGCCAAATCCCTCCCCTTAAAAGACCCTTATTTAAAAAACTATTTAAAAAACCCCACAACTTCTTCTTGGCCGCATGCCACCTCTCTGGGTCCCAAGACCCTTCGTTAAGGTAGGCCCTTGATAGTTTGGAGGGCCATTCCTGCGAGGCGGGGGAACCTCGCAGTTGTCGTAGTTCGGCGAATGAGTATCTCATGGGAAATAGTCCATTAACAGCGACAAGATGTCCATTCCTGACCGGCGAAGATGTTCTAGTCGTACCTGTAGATCGTCAAACCCGGTGTTAGGCATATTACTGGCCACTCGGGCAGAGATATTAATCATAGTCCGTAGAAAGTCCAAATGGGTCCAGAGACAACCAGGGCTTGGCATAATAGCCTCCCCTTGGTTGTTTCCTCGGCTACAAAGATGGAAAAGTCAGTAGCCGGGATAGTATCCCTTGGGTTCCCGGCAGCGTACCATCATGGGACAAACCCGTGAGGCATGCTAATCAGGACGAAATTATGTCACCAGTACCGTCAGTGCCGTCATTGCCGTCCAGCACAGTGCCGCTGTTGTACCTAACCAGGCCAAGCCACCTCTCAGTCGGCGATGGAAAACACGACCTAAGATGTAAGCTAATAATCTTGTAAGATAACCGCCCAGCCACCCTGTTTTGGGTGACCCGCTCTCTCCTTCAACAGGAGGTGCGGGATGACCCATTACAAGGGCGTGCCGAGAAGTTTAATGGTTATCTATACGATAAAATCGTTCAGCTTCGGGATGGATTGGATCAAAATTGGGTAGATCCAGGCAAGAGGTGCGAGACTCGTCTTGTTGAGACTTTTTGGGATAGTTTTGACCCTGTGACTCCCAAGGACATGGACAGGTTGTTGGGGAGGTTGAATGCCACCACATGTTTACTGGACCCGTGCCCCTCCTGGCTGGTACTGGCCAAGCAGGAGGTGACACGAGGCTGGCTCCAGGGGATTATAAATGCTTCTTTGTTGGAGGGGGTTTTTCCTGCTGCCTTGAAAGAGGCAGTGGTGAGACCCCTCCTCAAGAAGCTTTCCCTGGACCCAGCTGTTTTAGGAAATTATCGTCCGGTCTTCAACCTTCACTTTGTGGCGAAGGTTGTAGAGAGTGTGGTGGCACGTCAATTACCCCAATACCTGGATGAAACCGTCTATCAAGACCTGTTCCAGTCTGGCTTTCGACCCAGATACAGTACGGAGACGGCTTTGGTTGTGTTGGTTGATGATCTTTGGAGGGCCAGGGACAGGGGTTATTCCTCTGCCCTGGTCCTATTAGACCTCTCAGCGGCTTTTGATACCATCGACCATGGTATCCTGCTGCACCGGCTGGGGAGTTTGGGAGTGGGAGGCACCGTCTATCGGTGGTTCTCCTCCTATCTCTCCGACCGGTCACAGACGGTGTTGGCAGGGAGGCAGAGATCGACCACGAGGCGCCTCACGTGTGGGGTGCCGCAGGGGTCGATTCTCTCGCCTCTCCTGTTCAACATCTATATGAAGCCGCTGGGTGAGATCATCAGTGGTTTTGGGGTGAGGTACCAACTGTACGCTGATGATACGCAGCTGTACTTTTCCACCCCAGGCCACCCCAACGAAGCTATCGAAGTACTGTCCCGGTGTCTAGAAGCCGTACGGGTCTGGATGGGGAGAAACAGGCTCAAGCTTAATCCCTCCAAGATGGAGTGGCTGTGGATGCCGGCACCCTGGTACAGTCAGCTGCAGCCGCGGCTGACTGTTGGGGGTGAGTCATTGGCCCCGATGGAAAGGGTGCGCAACTTGGGCGTTCTCCTGGATGGGTGGTTGTCTTTTGAAGGTCACTTGACGACCGTCTCCAGGAGAGCTTTTTATCAGGTTCACCTGATTCGCCAGTTGCGCCCCTTCCTTGACCGGGATGCCCTATGCATGGTCACTCATGCTCTTGTTACCTCTCACTTGGATTACTGCAATGCTCTCTACATGGGAGCACCTTGAAGAGCACCTGGAGGCTCCAGTTAGTCCAGAATGCAGCTGCGCAGGTGATAGAGGGAGCGGTTCGGAGCTCCCATGTAACACCCATCCTGCGCAGACTGCACTGGCTGCCTGTTGTCTTCCGGGTGCACTTCAAGGTATATGTTACCACCTTTAAAGCGCTCCATGGCTTAGGAATGGGATCCTTACGGGACCATCTGCTGCCATCTTGTATCTCCCACCGACCTGTGCGTTCTCACAGAGAGGGACTCCTTAGGGTGCCCTCAGCCAAGCAATGTTGACTGGCGACCCCCAGGGGAAGGGCCTTCTCTGTGGGAGCTCCTACCCTGTGGAACGAACTTCCCCCTGGACTTCAACAACTACCTGACCTTCGGACCTTTCGCTGCGAACTTAAGACTTATCTATTCCGTCTCGCTGGACTGGCTTGAATTTAATTTTTTAGTTGATTTTATGGGTTTTAATTTTTATTAATTTTTATAGGGTTTGATTGTATTTTAAAAATTGGGCCAAATTTAATAAGTTTTTTAATGTTTGTTTTTAGCACTGTATGTGTTTTCATTGTATTTTATCTTGGCTGTAAACCGCCCTGAGTCCTTCAGGAGAAGGGCGGTATACAAATTAAAATATTATTATTATTATTATTATTATTATTATTATTATTATTATTATTATTATTATTATTATTATTGTTGTTGTTGTTGTTGTTGTTGTTGTTGTTGTTATTATTATTATTGTTATTATTATTAAAATAATAAACAAAGTACACAAAACAATAAGAAGTACCAAAAATCAGCTTTCACACTTTACACACACACAACACAGCGCAACTGACTCACACACAAAGTAAAACCAGCTGCACCTCACCCAGAATGGCCCCTGCAACAAGCAGGTATCTCACACAGCCACAAAAATCTCAAAACCCAACTTTCACACTTTACACACACACCACACAACACAGCGCAACTGACTCACACACAAAGTAAAACCAGCTGCACTTCACCCAGAATGGCCCCTGCAACAAGCAGGTATCTCACACAGCCACAAAAATCTCAAAACCCAACTTTCACACTTTACACACACACCACACAACACAACTGTCTCTTACACACAAAATGCCACATACAGCTTTGTCAGATTTTGTGTGTTTTGTGAGTTAGAGTGAAACACTACAGAAACACCAAATCTCAGAAAGCTGCAGAAATATTTTATTTTATTATTTTATTTTATTTATAGTTTTAAATAAAAGCAGCTAAATTTAAAACTTCCGTAACTTTAAATTACTGTCTAAAAAAAAACAAAAAAAAAAACCCCAATTAACTATTTTTTTAAAGCTCCCCCCTCCCCACCAGTTACTTACCCAAGTTGGTGGATGATCTCTGGAGGGCCAGGGATAGGGGTTGTTCCTCTGCCCTGGTCCTATTAGACCTCTCAGCGGCTTTTGATACCATCGACCATGGTATCCTGCTGCACCGGTTGGAGAGATTGGGAGTGGGAGGCACCATTTATCGGTGGTTCTCCTCCTATCTCTCCGATCGGTCGCAGACGGTGTTGACGGGGGGGCAGAGGTCGGCCCCGAGGCGCCTCACTTGTGGGGTGCCTCAGGGGTCGATTCTCTCGCCCCTCTTGTTCAACATCTACATGAAGCCGCTGGGTGAGATCATCAGTGGTTTTGGTGTGAGGTACCAGCTGTACACTGATGACACCCAGCTGTACTTTTCCACACCGGACCACCCCAGCGAAGCTATCGAGGTGCTGTCCCGGTGTCTGGAAGCCGTACGGGTCTGGATGGGGAGAAACAGGCTCAAGCTCAATCCCTCCAAGACGGAGTGGCTGTGGATGCCGGCATCCCGGTACAGTCAGCTGCAGCCGCGGCTGACTGTTGGGGGCGAGTCATTGGCCCCAATGGAGAGGGTGCGCAACTTGGGTGTTCTCCTGGATGGACGGCTGTCTTTCGAAGACCATCTGACGGCCGTCTCCAGGAGAGCTTTTTACCAGGTTCGCCTGGTCCGCCAGTTGCGCCCCTTTCTAGACCGGGATGCCTTATGCACGGTCACTCATGCTCTTGTGACATCTCGTCTGGACTACTGCAATGCTCTCTACATGGGGCTCCCCTTGAGGAGCACCCGGAGACTCCAGGTAGTTCAGAATGCGGCTGCGCGGGTGATAGAGGGAGCCCCTCATGTCTCCCATGTAACACCTCTCCTGCGCAGACTGCACTGGCTACCTGTGGTTTTCCGGGTGCGCTTCAAGGTTTTGGTAATGATCTTTAAAGCGCTCCATGGCATAGGGCCAGGTTACTTACGGGACCGTCTACTGCCATCGAATGCCTCCCACCGACCCGTGCGCTCCCACAGGGAGGGACTCCTCAGGGTGCCGTCAGCTAGGCAGTGCCGACTGGCGACGCCCAGGGGAAGGGCCTTTTCTGTGGGGGCTCCCACCCTCTGGAACGAGCTTCCCCCAGGACTTCGTCAACTTCCTGACCTTCGGACCTTGCGCCGCGAGCTTAAGACACATCTATTTATCTGCGCAGGACTGGACTAGATTTTTAAATTTTAATTGTTTAAATTTTAGATTTGGTTTTAACTTGGGGTTTTATTATTTATGTCTATTTTAAATATTCGGCCTATTTAATAAGTTTTTTAGATTAATGTTTTACTGTGTATATTTATGTTGTTTTTAGATGGCTGTACACCGCCCTGAGTCCCTAGGGAGATAGGGCGGTATAAAAATATGAATAAATAAAATAAATAAAATAAAATAAATAAATTGAAGGCAGGCAGATTCAGTTGCTAGCTGATGCAATTGATTGCAACAGCCGAAGCAGCAAGTAGGCAAGTAGGGACCGGGTGATTGGGTGGCCATGGGCGGGGGGAGGGGGGGAGAGATTTTTGCTACCGGTTCTCCAAACTACACGCCCCTATCGCTACCAGATCTACCCAATCCAGTCCGAACCGGGAGCATTTCACGCCTGATATATACATACATAAATACATACATATATACATAGTGCAGCTGGGAAGAAGAAGAAAGGAAAAAGAGAGATAAAGAATTTAAGCACAACAGAAACTGCTGAAATTCACTGAGTAAACAGACCCTCCCATGTACTTCAGATTGTCCTTTGTGGTATTCATTTTTTTTAGCTGTAGACTACAGCTACTGCCACTTCCATTATTATCCATTTGCTTGCTTTCATCAGCTTCTTATATTCTTTCCACAAAATTATCCAATGTTCTTAGCATAGCATAGCATAGCATAGCATAGCATAGCATAGCATTGCATATTATGACACAATCTGACTTTTTTTTTTTAAAAAAGGATTTTGAAATGCTAAAGTTCCAGTTAGACATTTATAGAAAAAAGGTGTATTTTTTTTAAAAAAGAAAATACATTAATGAAAATCTGTAATATGATTCACCTTCAATAGTTAATATGGAATTGTTTGGGATTAAAATCCTGTTCTTCATAGATAAATATGATATTTCTGCCTTCACTGATGTGGCCTCTGCAATAACTAAAATTATGGGAAAAGATTTAAAAGCACATTAAATCTGCTTTGGATATGTGTATGTGTGCATGTGTATAAATCAAAGAATAAATGAGTGAATATTAGAATAATTATCTAATCTGCACTTGATATAAGTTTTCAATAGGTTTTTTTTTCTTCTAAATATTGTAACACAAATATACTGTATGAAAAAGGTTCTGAAATAAAAGATCTTCAAAATAGGCTTTTACATGAAAACACCAATGCATTAAAAAAGGATCCACCTCCCAACTAATTTAAACATTAGACAGACTTACTAGAGGACAAATGTGAAAACAGATGGAATTGTCTATCTTTGTGGTTAATATGATCGTTTTAGAAACCAATGCAAATTTTCATTGTTGTCTCTCTTTTTCCTTTTTCATCTAGGGAAAATTATTTGAAATAATTTTGGTTTTCTTATAATTCTTACTAGTGTAATATTTTAACGAAGGTTATTTCTTCCTCCCTGTTACTATTCACTAAAAACTTATTCTTCCTAATGGTTATTCATATCAAGATCCAAGATGTTTATGTTTTCAAAATTCTTTCAAAATCTTCATGTCTGTATATCGTTATATATTCTTGTTAAGGATAGCCAAGCAAACAAACAAACAAATAAATAAGCCATATACATTTGTAGTGGAACTCACAGCTAATACTTTTAATCGCATACATTAAAATTAATGAGAGGAACCAATATTAAAAGCTGTCTTTAATTCTTACAGGCATAGACTGCAATTAAACAAATTGTCTTTTTCACCGAAGAATATAAGAAAATGGTTGCAAAATGTTGAATAAAATTGTTTTCCCTGAAAAAAGCATGATGAGTATGCATGGTTAACAAAAAGAGCTCAAACCAGCCATTTCTAAACTGGTACTATATAAATGTTTTGAATTAAGGCTTATAGGAGCCACAGGCATCCTGGATTGTATTTAGCTGTATTGTGGGTTGTAATCCAAAACATCTGAAGGCACCAAATTGGGCAAGTCTCTTTTAACAATCCACCCTAAAACAGACCCAGACTCATTCTAACATACATTGGGATTCTTGGAATCTGCAGTGGAATATATTCTAAATTTTAAATTAATAATTCCCTACAAGTAATCTTTGACAAGTATTTGTTCAATGAAATTATAACTGCAATGAAAAAAGTGACTTACATCCAGTCCTCTCATGGGCAACCATTGCAGCATCCCTACAATCAAAATTCAGATGCTGGGCATCCAACAGATATTTATGAATCTTACAATATTCTGAGGTCACATAATTGCCATTATCAGCTGACTTCCAACAAACAAAGTCAACGGAGAAAGTTGAATTAAAGCTTAATGACTATGTGTGATTCACTTAACAACTGCAGTGATTTGCTTAACAACCTGGGCAAGGTCATAAAATTGGGTGTGGCTCACTTTAAAACAGCCTTGTTTAGCAACAGATGTTCTGGTTCCAATTGTGGTGATAAATCATTGAGCTTGTTAACCGAAACTAAATATTGAGAGTTTTCTTTGGCTTATGCATGGATTACTCCACTCCTGTGAAGTGAAAAAGAAGACCTACAATTAAACATTCAACAATTACCTTCAGAATTGGACTCATGCATAGCCTGAAAAAACAAGAAGCTCCCACTGGCTCGGAGCTAACTTTGGTTTGGAGCATTTGCAAGTTTTATAAAGGAACAATTGCAACTTTCTTAATGATGGGAGAAAACTGTTGAAGGGAAGCAATATTATAGGTTGAGAATAGTTATTAATAACCATTCTCATGGGTTATTCTCATGGGTTATTATTAAAGAAATTAAGTAGATAGTGTACACAGTGAAATATAATGCCAAATAGAATATAGGTTTAGATATGTTCCAGTTGAATAGCTCATTTTAGTTATTGATTTAAAATTCAATCCTTTGGCTTATTTAGAAACCTTAGTAATTTTAGGATTCCAGTCTTTCAAACAGTGAACCGAGCATCAGTTGCAAATGAAGATCAGGCAATTTTCTTTATAAAAGTTTATAGAAGGAACAAGCTCAGCATATTCTCATATTTGGGTCAAATTTGCAATTTTAAAGAATTCCTCTCACTATAACTGTTTGTAATATAACAACTTTGCCCTCTGTGGCAATTGTTTCAAAGCTACTGAAAGCAGATATGCAAGTTAAATCATCATTAGGTGATAATTTATTACATTTTCACAATATTGGAGAACTCTGCATATCTCCACCCCATCCAACAAATTGTTTCTTTCATAGTGCAGAATAGAAGAGAAATCTCACCCCAGAGTGACTTTTCAAATTCAAAGGTACAACTATCAAAATTAAAGATATACACTTTTATTGTTCCTGTGCCAGAGAAAACTGTAAGGCAGTTTTGATTAATCTGAGAAGCAGTCGGCTGTTGTACTTAGAACTGGAATAGCCATGGATTCCTTATAATGTCCAACTTTTGTCAAAAATCAATAACATTTGAAATAGCCAATAGTGCTACAAAAATACTGTTATTCAGTGGTGGGTTGCCCCCGGTTCGGACCGGTTCTATAAAACCAGTAGTAAAACTGGAGGGAGGCTCCACCCACTGACCCGGATGTTGTCATAGGCAATCTGTGCATGCGATCTGCACATCCCGTTGCGAACCAGTAGTAAAGGTAAGTAGAACCCACACCTGTTGTTACTGCAATAGCAACAGTGTTGTTTTCCATATTGTTTCTTAAATACTTTGGTATCAATTGACCAATGGTTACAGTGGAACTCTTTAAGATACCTTTACACATTCACACACTTCTCAAATTTCATCTCAACCAATCCTGACGATTACCTCCATTCTCAATAAATGTAACACACTGATGTAGAGTGGTATATTGTGTAAGATTTCAGACACCATAGGGAGAAAAGCGGAGAAGGCAGAATGCCAGAAAATATCTCTATATTTTTCTCTACACTTTCTAATAACTCCTTTCATCCATATAACCATGTGTATGCAAACTAAGATATCCATTTATAAATTATTTGATCTTCCATCAGCAAATACAAACCATTCTCTCTCATACGCAAAAACAAACCATATTTCCCTGCCTTCTGCCCTAGAAACATAATAAATAAAACAAGAAGAAAAGAGCCAAAGATGGAGGAAGAGATAACTGCAGTGAACAAAGAAGAAATGGGACCCTAAATAAGACGATGAAGGTGTGTTAGATATGTTTGCTGCCTTGATTTATTTGTAAAAATAATAAAGGTGGGAAATAAACAAACAGACAAGTGAGGAAGAAGCAAATAAATAGGAAGAGAGATAAAGAAAGGCATTACAAGAAGGGTTATGTTTACCACTGTATTCAACTCCTGATTAATTTCCAAAGGTAGCTATGTTTATTTAGCAGCAATGATTGTGAATATTTGCTCTCTTATCTATTCCTTGATAATCCGTACCTCCTTCTATTCTTATCAGTGCTTAAGAAGATATTCTGATTCACAGCAAATCATTTAGGAGAAAAAAATACCTTCTCTTCCTATTTTATATCTTTCTTTTGAGTTTAAACTGGGAATTTAGGCACAAATGATTTGAAGATTCTGGAATGATGACCTTTTCAGATTATCAGGACATACCTAAATGCTTTTCTTATGTTAAGGAACCAAAACCATTAAAGGGGACTCAATGAAAGTGCAACAGGGCCATTCAGCTGGAAGACTCAGTGGTCAAACGCTGCAATTGGGCAGGGAATCTTTACGAATGTAAATGAAACTACATGGGTATTCTTTAAAATACCTAGGAAGGAGTAAAATATTCAGCATATTTTCCCAGAACAGCTGTAAAATGTGCCCAGGAATTGACTGTAGGCATTACTGCTATGCTGGGGGACATTTAGAATTAAAAGGAGGATAAGGATGTTACCAGATCACTTGGGAATACTTCAGGCTGCTCAGAATGCAGGCATGTGTGTACCTCAGAAACAAAAGGGAGCCATTACTTTCATTGTTACCACCATTAAACATCACAGATGTTTCAGAAATGTTCTCCGCTCGCTGCCATGGCAGAGTGGCTTTTCAGCTGAATCCTGTAGTTTCCTCGGAGAAATCCCTCCTCTCCAAATGTTCTATTAAAATAACACATGAAAATAAATGAAACATATCATTACTTTTACAATAGACTAATTGTAGTCTGTCAAACTGGAGACAGGGAGCTATTTAAATCATAGCTCTCTTTCAGACTTCCATGTATGCTTTTAAAAAGGAAACAAAAATAGTCCGTCCCCCCCCCGTTTCCGCCTGCCTGCTGCCGCTGCTGTTGCCGCCAGCTAATTTGGGGAGAGAAAAATGAGTTAGTGTCCCACACTTTCCTTATAGGTGTCATTATCAACAGCTAATAATGGAGAGTTGATTTATTAGTGGACAGAGCAGGGAGTCTATTTCAGGAATTGAGACACAGATGACTTGTCTACATATTTCACAGGCTAGATGTGCTAAAATCAATCCGGTGAAAATATGACAAATATCAAAGCTGTCTCTAACATGGCATATGTATGTATGCCTGCATTTAACAGTATTTTTATACCACTCTACCAGATTGGGTACACCCACAAAAATCCATTAAGTGTAACCCACATAAAACAAACAGCAACACAACCAGTTATTGGCTCAAATCCTGAAAATAAAGGATTTGAAGGTCAGAAGCAAATCAGCATCCTGGGACAGAATATTCCAAGTCTTTATCAGCAGTCCTTGCTCTGCTTACATGACTCATTTCTCTCCCTTCAGCCATGAAACATCCAAGTAGCCACAATATGTCTACATCTGATGTCAAGTTTTGTGTTGGCGGATTATTTTTTTTCCTTGTTACAAAAATAAATGTGGTGAGGCAAGAAAATGCTGACAGTCTGCAGAGGTAGTATGTGGGCTATCAATTTCCATATACCACTATCGGTAATCTCGCGGATGCATTTATCAGGGTAGGAGAAATCCTCACTATTGTTAGGATGGAAGTAAAGACATAGGTCTGTTTTGCATTGGAGGTGGTAACTGTGTAGAAATGGCCTTCTTCAAGAAGTTACTTTGGAAATTGGTCTTTAAGTTCCATATTCTCTGCTTAACAACAATCATGTGAGCAGATTCACATGACTCAATAAAATACCTAATTCTAAAAGAAGCATACGATAATCATTAGCTACTAGATCACAATTCTATGTACACTTCCTTGATGATAAGTCCCATTTAATAGGCCTTACTTCCAAATAAATATTCTTAAGCAAAATTGAAATAGGCAGTGCTTTGAAACAAGTGTAACTCTTTAAAGCAGCTGTATCTTTTCCAGAGATTACGAAGCTGAATTTTCAATACTTCAAAGCAGTTTTATACTTTCCAACCCAAGGTCTTGAATGTCTATAACAATTATGACCTTCAAACTGTTACCTTTCTCTAGATAAATTTCATTTCCTTACATGTATATGTCAGATAGTACTCTTGCATAAACCCTGATCCAACTTGTCTTAAAATCCAGGCAACTTCCAATGCATATGATTAATTTTCCCCAAAAGCAGTGTATGACTTTCATTGAGCTGCTCATGCATGGTAATACTTGTAGTGTGTAATGTTTCTGTTCAAGGTTCCGGATTACCAATGTTTTTCTCCCAAATGCTCGACTTCATCCACTCCCTGGCTTTTTAGCAAACATTTAACAGTTGATATCCTTCAAGAGTCCTTACCTTTCATCCTCTTCTGTACATTAGCTAAGAATTGGCAATGAATCAGTAAACCTGGACACTTAAGAAGTATTTCCGGTCTCTATATCCTAAATGAATAATCCCACGAAATCGTACATGAAAATTATTACACAATTTCAGGAAAGTTTAGCAAGGTGGGATGGAACTTACTTGGGCCACTCTGTAAGATTGTACAATGTTGCCTAGGCCTGCATCAGAGAGCAAATTTCTATTCAGGGAAAATAGTTTGAGATACTGGACTCCCATCACTCCATTTGTGATGGCAAATTATTGTAAATCCTGAATAGAGTAGCCCAACTGGGTTGTTAGTTGCTGCCAACTATTGAAATCAAAATATAGAACTCCACAGTAGGTTAGATTAAAGATCGCAAGCAGTCATGAGATATAAGCAACCTCATATTTAGAAACAAACTTCACCAGCTATAGCTGGTGAAAAGATATAGAGAATCCACTATTGCAAACCATTCAGACAAACAATAAAACTATTCTCAGTTCCAAAGTTGAGAAGAAAACTTGTGCTGTTCCTGAAATCAGCAATCCCCATACAGCAAAAAGCAGTTCTGTTGCTAGAAGATGAACATGAATCAAACTCTTCCAGACATTGTCAGTGAGTGCAGCAAGATCCAAAACAGAAGGGATGGGGTCTGCACCTACAGACAACCATAAATAAAATAAAATTATAGTGGGGGTAAGAGTAGACAACAGTGGGAACAAAGCAGACATCCTCACCTTGTCATGCTATCTATTTTAAAGTCCCCACACTCTCCAGACAACTGAACAGACTAGCCTGAAACCCCTTATTGGGGCAATTAGTTTGACTTTAACTTTTCATTGAAGAGGTAATGTATTATTGCTTGATTAGAATTCTTTAGAAGAAGCCATAGAAGCTGTTTATTCCTAGACTTTTGAAGATTTCGTATTGTTTGAACCACCTAAACTGCAAGAATGTTCAAATTAAAGTGTAGGTATTCTGATGATCCAAAATATTACTTTTAAGCAATTTTCATTTAAACATGCACAAGCAGCAAATCTTTAAAGATAACAAATGTGATCCTTCTGGGGATTATTCTGACCATGATTTCATAATTCCATAGGATTCTTTTCATTCTAAGTTACATAGAAAGACATTGATGTGATAATGAATAGTATCCTGTATTCTGGGGAAGGAAAAAGGAAAGAAAATAAAGCAATCACCCGAGACTGGCAAATCCCAATTCTTTATATATAAAGAATTGTTTATATATAAACAATTCAATATATATATATATAAACGAAACAGCTGATACTTCTATTACAGGTTGAAGAGATGATCCATCATGAGGTTATGCCCTCAGGGTTTTGCAGAAATTACATGCTAAAAAGGAAGGATCCTCAAATCCCAGTATGTTGTTGTAGAAATCTCTGACGGTTCCCAGGATATCTCCTATGAATCATTACTTATCCCTGGGCTTATGTAGAGTTTGTAGTACCTGAAAAGTGCAAGCCTTTACAATCCCTGGGCAATTTATATTAACTCTTGAAGCTAAAATGATTTCCTCCTCCTCCTCCTCTTTCTTTTTGCCCTAAACTTTTTTGTCTTTTTAACTGTGAACTAGGACGATGGCAAACCTTGGACCATCATCAACAACAAAAGTGGCAGATTTTGCCATATCCAGTAGCAAACACAATTAAATGAAAATATGCTTTCCTAACCAAAAAAGCACATTTTCAACACAAGGGCAGGAAAGAAGCAGAGCCATCTAGACCCAATATGTAGACATCTATCCTGGTTAGTCCTTCACAAATTGGCAGATACTAATAAGCAACATATGTGCACACACCACTATTATTTCCAGCATAGAATGTACACAGAATTTATATAAAATGTGGGAACCACTGTCTTTCCAATGTTGCTAGATCTCTGTTCTCATTATCCTCACTATTGACTTTATTAACCAAAGTTATTGGTGCTGGACTTTGAAAAACACCTGCCACATGACAGTACATTGTCACTAATACACTGAACTTGAATTAAAACCCTTCTTGAAATTATGGCAAATATTTGGGGTAAGAATAGATTTGAGAAGACTTGATATTCTTTTCCTTCTGGAATCTAAATTAGTCTTCTCTATCCCTGGCATTTCAAAGAATTTATCAGTCAGCATGTCTGGAGTTGAAAATTCTGAGGGTTGCTGAAGTGAAATCTAGTGTAAATTAATGTAGACAATGTATATAATCAAATAACAGAGTTGGAAGGGACCATAGAAGTCTCTTCTCATCCTTGGAGGTCTTCTAGCTCAAGCAGTAGTCCCTAAAGCATTTCAGACAAGTGGCTGTCTAGTTTCTTTTTAAAAGCCTCCAATGATGGAGCACCCACAACTTCTGAAGTCAAATCATTCCACTGGTTAATTGTATTCACTGTTAGGAAATTTCTCCTTAGTTCTAGGTTGCTTCTCTCCTTTATTAATTTCCATCCATTAATATGCTACTGTCCTTCTTAGAGAATTTTTCCAAACTAATAAGAAAAAAAAATACATGAAATGGACTTTAATGGAATACAGTCTTTAAAGTGCACATATAAAATCAGCACAATGATTTAACTCATATAGATTTCACAGAAGACAATGTTGGAAAAGCTCTTCACAACTTAAAACCATCGCTTTCTATTGGACCCGATGGACTATATGCATACTTCTTAAAAAAACTTTCCATTAATATAGCAGAACCCCTAAATATTATCTTTGATAAAGCTTTCACTACCAGTTCTCTTCCCAAACTTTGGTCACTAGCCACAGTCATCCCTATCTTCAAAAAAGGAGACCCCAGCTTAGTTGAAAACTACAGACCGATCTCCCTTTGCTGCGTCACCTGCAAAGTCATGGAATCTATCATCAACCAATCCATTACCTCACACTTAGAAACTAACAACCTACTCTCCAACAAAAAATTTGGTTTCAGGAAAAAATTATCATGTAACTTACAACTTCTCCACTGCAAAAACATATGGACTTCAAATCTCGATCAAGGCAAATCAATAGATGCAATCTACATAGACTTCTGCAAAGCTTTTGACTCAGTAGTACACGATAAACTTCTCCTAAAACTAACATCCTATGGCATCTCAGGACCCCTCCACAAATGGATATCTGCTTTTCTGTCTAACAGACAACAAGTGGTCAAAATTGGCAATGCTTTATCAAATCCTGTTCCTGTCAAGAGTGGCGTTCCTCAAGGCAGCGTCCTTGGACCAACACTCTTTATACTATACATTAATGATCTCTGTGACCACATCTCAAGTAATTGTGTTCTCTTTGCTGATGATGTCAAACTATTTAACACCACAGACAATACTTCTATCATTCAAAACGACCTTGATCATCTATCCGCTTGGTCTAAAAATTGGCAGCTCCAAATTTCAACCAGCAAATGCTCAGTCTTACATATAGGAAAAAAGAACCCAAAAACTAAATACATACTAGATGGACATTACCTTACAGACGACCCCATCCCGTTAAAGACCTTGGAGTTTTCATGTCAAATGATCTAAGTGCCAAAGCCCACTGCAACTACATAGCAAAAAAAGCTCTAAGAGTTGTAAACCTAATTTTGCGTAGCTTCTTTTCCAAAAACACCACACTACTAACCAGAGCATATAAAACATTTGCTAGACCAATTCTAGAATACAGCTCGCCTGTTTGGAACCCTCACCACATCTCTGACATCAATACAATTGAACGTGTCCAGAAATATTTTACAAGAAGAGTTCTCCATTCCTCTGAAAACAATAAAATACCCTATCCCACCAGACTTGAAATCCTAGGCTTAGAAAACTTGGAACTCCGTCGCCTATGACAAGACCTAAGCTTAACTCACAGAATCATCTATTGTAATGTCCTTCCTGTTAAAGACTACTTCAGCTTTAATTGCAATAATACTAGAGCAACTAATAGATTTAAACTTAATGTCAACCGCTTTAATCTAGATTGCAGAAAATATGACTTCTGTAACAGAATCATCAGTGCTTGGAATACTTTACCTGACTCTGTGGTCTCTTCCCATAATCCTAAAAGTTTTATCCAAAAACTTTCTACTATTGACCTCACCCCATTCCTAAGAGGACCATAAGCGGCGTGCATAAGCGCACAAACGTGCCTACCGTTCCTGTCCTATTGTTTTTCTTTTCTTCTTCCTATATATATGCTTATACCTCCTTATATTTACCCATATATGTGTTTATTTACTATATAATCTTTTTGTATGATACCTACATATATTGTTGTTACAAAATAAAATAAATAAAATAAATAAATAAATCGAGAGAATTCATGCATCCAGTTTTCTGTCATTTAAAGACTGATATTGCCCAAGTGAATATGCTATGTGATACTTTGATTACAATATGCTGAGATAAAACTAAAATAAAATTGGTTTTAATTGGACAAAGTATATTGAACGTATGAGAAACCCTGTAAACTCTCAAGGACAGCTCGAAAAAAATTGCAAATTTAGATCTGTTTTCCAGTAGACAATTTAAGTGCATTTAAAGAAATGCATCAGTAGGTGAATCACTAAGTCACAGGTTTTGTTGACAGAATTTCTGCTTGAAGCATGAATTAAATGTAAGCTAACTCAACCATGATAGGAAGTGTGAAACATTCCCTTCTCCAAATAAAAGGGAAAATATTATTGATTTTCTAAAATTTGTATCATCTCTTCACCTTTATATTTACAATTTGCATCAATGAATATATCATCTTTCCCTTCCACAGTTCAGTGTTCTAAATCTATTTATCTGAGTCCCCTTCAAAACTGATAACAGATGTTGTGTATCTGGAATTACAAGAAGAAATAACGGCGAAGGTATATTTTATCTGTGAAAATAAGGACATTTCTCTGTCTGAAAACAAATATACAGTATCATCTTTTTATTCTTTCTTTTTATAATATACTTTAAACATGGTTTCCTTTTTCACAAGTATTAAATTCCCAAGAACTGTTTTTTATCTTTCAAATGTAACTCTACCCTGTTTTTCTAGAATGCATAACATAACATTATAAGTAAACAATATACCACTTAGGTGAAATATTCTTTTTTTGGGGGGCGGGAAGCTTTAGATATTTTAAAAGAAGACAATCTGTAAATGATTATTAAATCGGATTAAATCTCAGCATTTAAGCTATTATATTAGAGATATCCTGTCTACATCTGGCATTAATAGGCAGTAGATGGGTAAATGTAACATATAGGTTTTGTACAGATATATTTCATGATAAAAATAAAAATAGCAAATATGATTGCCAGTAGTGATTATAATCATGATTATCTACGGACAATTGACTATTAACTGTTGTATCAGTAAAACTTAAGCAGGGGGACAACTGCCTTTGGCTGCAGTATAAAATGCAAGTAGACTAGGGGTGTCAAACTGATAGCTCACGGGTTGATTGTGCACAAAGCGCTTGTGCGAAGTGAATCGATGGTAACACCAGTTAGAACCCACCACTGCTGCCCACCCACCCCCAGTGCTATCCCGTCTTATATATCTCACTCTCTGGCTCCCTCACCCCGGCCACACAGCCCAGCAGATATCTGCACCTCGCCTACTCTACCCACCACGGCTGCCTGAGAAGGTGTGCTGGAAGCTGCAGACATGAAATCGCCATGTGTTTGAAGCCGTGTGCAAGCGTGGAAGCCGTGCACAATGATGAAATAAACATGTGCACACACACTCACATTTTCGGTTCTGCCTAGGCATTAAATTATGTGAAGCTCATCTCTGCATGTGTTACCTATTTAATAAATCATGCAATTTAGTTCACAGAAACATGTTTTGGTTTGGTAAGGGAGCTCTGCAAGACTTTTAAGTCACCAGTACAATCACTGCATAAAAATAATACATTACTGATTTGAAGTTCATAGTTTTAAAATCTAGTTCTCCATTCACATCTGTCAATAATTGCAATCAATATGTTTAGCAGTGATGGGTTGCTACCGGTTCGCACTGGTTCGTGAGAACCGGTAGTAAAAATATTTAGTAGTTTGCAGAACTGGTAGGAAAAGATGGCTGGCCACGCCCCTGAACCGGTTGCTGTTCGCTCACCCCGGCCACCTATTCCCTTCCCTGCGGCCCTGCCATGCTTGCCTGTCGCCGATGCCTTCCGTGGCACACAGGAAAAGTTCCCGGGACTCCTCGCTGCCACTACTGCCGCCTTGCCACCACCTCTGCTGCCACCACCTCTGCTGCCGCCAACCCCACCACTCCCGCCACCCAGCCACTGCCACCTTTGCTGCCACCACCTTTGCTGCTGCCACCGCCACCTCTGCCACCGCCGCCGCCACTGCCCCGCCACCCCTGCCGCCACCACCTCTGTCCCCACCACCCCCCCCGCCACCTCTGCCACTGCCGCTGCCCCCACCATCCCCACCTCTGCCACCACCGCTGTCGCCTCCAGGCATCTTCAAACTTGCCTCCTTTAAGACTTGTGGACCAATCAAGTCCCAGACCAACCATCCAACCTGAACATACATCGCCCTGAGTGACGCTGATAGCTACCAATCCGGACTCGGTAAAAGCAGAGCGCAAGGCGGATGGGTGGGGGAAACGGAGCTTTCCGAACATGTCAAACGCGACTTTCCGAATTGGCCGAGCAGCCCCCTGGCCGAGATTGATGGCCTTCCTCGGCTAATTGTGTGAATCCTGGGAGGTGGGTCAGCCTATCCAGAGGAGGCGGAGGTGGGGCGTGGCCTCCTCCAACCTTGCCGAAGAGACCTCCCTTGCTCTTTCTCTGCCTCGCTCGCTTGCTGCTCAGCCGGAGGTCGCTTGCTACGCCGGACCCGCCAAGATGTTGCTCTCCCACAAGCTCACCCTCGATAAAGTTGACGTGAAGAGCAAGCGCGTCATCATGAGATGATGTTTGAATGGGGGCTGCCCTTCTGAAGGGTAAGAGGGTTTCTGGTGAGGGGGCCACAGGGGCTGCGTTGCTCCGGGAGGCACCCACAGCCCTGCTCCCTTTTGCTCCGAGGGGCGCCGAGTGCCTTTGAGGTCACCGCGGCCAAACCTGAAGGGTCTCCAACCTCGGCCATGTTGTGGACTTAAACTCCCAGAATTCCTCTGGGAGCAAAGCTGGCTAAGGAATTCTGGGAGTTGAAGTCCACAAGTCTTAAAGGAGCCAAGTTTGCAGACCCCTGTCCTAGACTTTGAAGGAGGGAGGGAGAGGGAGAGGGAGAGAGGGAGAGGGAGAGGTAGAGAGGGAGAGGGAGAGAGAAGGTAAGAAAGAAAGAGAAAAAAAGAGAAATAAAGGAGAGACAAGAAAGAAAGAAAGAAAGAAAGAAAGAAAGAAAGAAAGAAAGAAAGAAAGAAAGAAAGAAAGAAAGAAAGAAAGAAAGAAAGATTCATGGATGGTTGATTGATGGCACAAAATAATCCAATTTGATTTGTGGCACAAAATAATGCAGAAGAGAAAGAAAAAGAGAAAGAAAGGGAGAGATGAAAGAAAGAGAGAAAAAAAGTAAAAGAGAAAGAAAGGGAGAGACAAGAAAGAGATAAAGAAAGAAGAAAGAGAAAGAAAGGGAGAGAGAAAGAGAAAGAAGAGGAAGGAAGGACCACAAACCCTGGCACTAGATGTGGCTTCAGAAGATGCTTTGAAACAGGACAGCAATCTAGGGCTGGAAGGGACTTAGAGGCCATCTAATTCAACCCACTCCTCCAGCAGGAAACCTTACATCTCTAGATTATTTTGGTGGCTCTAACGGAGAGAAAAATTGCCAGAAAGGAGAAGGAGTTTATTAGGTCAAGGCTGCCATGCAGAGGAAGGCAGAGATAGTCCTTGTCTTATGACCAGAATTGAGCCCAAAATTTTGGTTGCTAAGCAAGAGCATTGTTAAGTGAGTTTCACCACATTTTACTCGATCCATGATCTCTCCTGGCTCTAACATTCATGTGCAAGTTAGGGAAGAACATCTGAAGTGTGTGTAATGTTCTAAATGTACAGAAGTTATAGTTAAATGTGTGCAGAAAGTGGACTCTAGGTGTGTTTTTTCAAATGTAGTAAGTGAGGTTGAATGTGTATAGTTTTAGAAGAGGGGTGTGTGTCTGTGTGTGTATGTACATACAGTATATATATAGTAGATAATGTATCTTTTTGTGTGCCTATACACGCTATACTATGTAATATGTATGTACACACATGGCATATATACATAGGATTTAATAGTATATTTTGGATGTTCAGTAGTAGTAAATAAATAGACAGGGAAATTGACATCAGTGACATCAACCTTTGACATGAGTGACATCAAGTTGGCCACACCCACCCAGTCACATGACCACCAAACTACGCCTACCCAGTCACATGACCAAGCCACGCCCATTGTCATATGACCATCAAGCCACGGCCACAAAATAAGCCACGCCCACAGAACCGGTGGTAAAAAAATTTAAAACCCATCCCTGATGTCTAGCATTGGTGAGTAGGCCTGCACAAAGTGGCTCAGATGCACCTTAATTAAGATCCTTATATGCTGCCAAAGCATATAAGCAAAACCACTCTCTTTTCTAAAGGCACAGAAATACATACTTAAAATTGTTTGATATTCTCACTCTCTCTCCCATCCAATCTTTTCCAACATCTGCAGACACCAAAATATGGTATACTTGCACCAAAGCCACTTCTGATGCTTCCATTTGTCTCCAACGTCAGAACTGAACACTGATATCTATAACATCTGAGCATAACCTCTTTTAAGATTTTGCAAGTTCTGGGGCTTCTGGGTGGCACCACCTTTCTCGTTGGGTGCTAATTTATGGCACTCCGCATTGAATATGGTAAAAGCCGGATTTAACAACTGATCCCGGCTTCATTTCTCTCTCTGGTTGAAAGAGAGAGACAGAGCAAGGGGGAGGATTTGGGTAGATTCCCCTAGGGGCTTTGTTTTTGTAATACAAAGTCCTGAACGGTCGAATCCCCTTATTTACCCCTCCCCCACCTCCAGTATTCTCTGCGCTCCTGAAAAAGCAGGAAAAGAGGAAGGTGTCCACTTCTGCTAGCAATTGATTTCTTTTTGTGGATACGAAAAGCAGGCGGAACGAGTGTGAGGAACAATTATTGGTTTGCAAGTATTTTTGATTTTCTGACTTCCGCCCCCCCTTCAGTTTCGTTTTAGAGAAACTGAAAGCAGAGCGATACATCAAAGGGAGCTTTGCTGTTGAATCGAAACTGAATGGAGATTTTATCTTATTGTGTTTGACTGTGGACTGTTGGATTATATTACGCTGTTTAAGTACTTTACAAGGGGATTCTCAGCAGGAATTTTGTTATGGAGGTTCTTTCAGAAGAATGGATTCGTGACTTTATACAGGACTACACAGAAAGTATGTATTTAATTATTCAAAATACGAATTGATAAAAATGGGGACGTTTTGGATGAGAGTTTGGAGCAAATTAACCAGTGCAATTATTCGGAAAATGGAATGGAGGACATACAAATAAAAGTGGATAAATATGAAGATTTGATCGTGAAGAAACAAGGTGATCTAAAGAAGTTTTCTTTAAATAGTTTGGATGAGCTGCCTGAATTTGTGCTACAGGAGATTGTCCTCAAATGGAAAAGACTCACAAGCTTAATGTTTCCCAAGAGTTCTCTTTTGGACTGATGGAATACGGCAGTAATTTTTGGATTTCTGGACATAAGGAATTACTAGGAAATATTGTGATTGACTTTTTAAAAGGAGCAACGAAGGAAAGACAGAGATTAATGCACCAAAAAAAATGGCAAGAGACAAAAGTATTATTTTTGAAACAAGGTTTTTTTAAAATATTAATAGACAAAAATATTAGTGTCCCCGAAAGGCAATTCGTGATTATAAGAGACTAGATATTTGGATATACTGGATTTTGATGAGGAAGGACTAAAGTTGAATAGATATTGTAATTAATTAAATAATATTGTAATTTTCTCTATTGAAATTTTATAAATTTTATAATCTGTTGTATTGAATTTTAAATAGAATATTCTTGAAAGATCTTATGTAAGAAAGACTTGGGGGGGAAATTATATGGTTATATGGTTATAGAAGCTATAAGGGAGATATTCTCTGAACTGGATTGGATTTTTATGCTTTAGCTGGTTTTAAATATTTTAGGATTAATTTGTTCTACTGATTTATATATTTTATTACTGTTTATTGTTAATTTTTTGAAGGATTTGGTTATGTAAGGAGGAAGTCAGAGCTAGAGAGGGAGAATTGGTATAATAGTTTTGGGAAAAAATTTTTTAGCATATGTTTGTTTTATTTTTAACTATACCTTGTGTTTGTTCCGGGAAGCCAGGGGGGGAGGGGGTTTGTGAAGGGAGAGGGGTTGGGGGGAAAGGGGGAAAAAAATTTTTTTTTGTAAAACTTTTTGAATTAAAAAAAAAAGATTTTGCAAGTTCTGGAAGATTCTCAGAGTCATGGAGAAAACTGTGGAAAAACTCAAGTGAGCAGTGAAACAATGTACCTGATCACTTTCCTTTTAAAAACCAAAGGACCCCCTATTCTTTAATGAAGCATCCTCAAGGAAGGTTTGCAAAGCAATTCTTCAAAGGTCTGTACCACTCTGTTGATTAGTGCTACTACTGAGATGAAAACCCTGAGACTGCAATTTCTGGGTGGCCTCTTCTTCCTCACTTCTGATCATTTCTCTTACATCTTTCTACCTATAAAACTTACTATTACTGATGATTTGAGCCTTTCTATCTCTGTTTTTATATTCAGGCACTCACTGGTGTATCTGCATTTTTATACACAGTTGGGTGGCTACTGTCTAAAAATGAGGACCATAAATATTTAAAGCACTCAATTACCCTGTAAAACATAAGAAAGGAAAAGCTGAAGTCTAAGGTGTGATTTATGCTTTCAGACAATTCCATTATAGGGAATTTGAGAAACTGAAGGGCAAACAGTTTGTTCTAAAAATATAACTTTTATCAGCAGCTGTGCACACTGAAAATAAGGTAGAAAAAGATATACTGCTATGGCATTCCATAGAAAATAGCTCATTACTACCATGAAAAATCAATGGATTTAAGTCCCACCATAAGAATGGGAATGTCTTTATTTATTTATTTATTTATTTATTTATTTATTTATTTATTTATTTATTTATTTATTTTGTCACACAGTATATATAAGCATAAGCATGAAATAATTATACAATATATAAGCATATATATGATTATCAGTATGTAATAACTATATAAATTGGATATAACGAAAGGAAACAATAGGACAGGAACGGTAGCCACGTTTGTGCTCTTATGCACGCCCCTTACAGACCTCTTAGGAATGGGGTGAGGTCAGTGGTAGATAGTTTTTGGTTGAAGCTTTGGGGATTTTGGGAAGAGACCACAGAGTCACGTAGTGTATTCCAAGCATTAACAACTCTGTTACTGAAGTCATATTTTCTGCAATCAAGATTGGAGCGGTTAAAATTAAGCTTAAATCTATTGTGTGCTTGTGTATTGTTGCAATTGAAGCTGAAGTAGTCTTCGACAGGAAGGACATTGTAATAGATGATTCTATGAGTTAAACTGTCGAAGGCGGTGTAGTTCTAAATTTTCTAAACCCAGGATTTCAAGTCTGGTGGCATAAGGTATTTTGTTGTATTCGGAGGAGTGGAGAACTCTTCTTGTAAAATATTTCTGGACACGTTCAATTGTATTGATGTCAGAAATGTGGTTTGGGTTCCAAACAGTCGAGCTGTATTCAAGAATTTTGTCTAGCAAATGTTTTATATGCTCTGGTTAGTAGTGTAGTGTTTTTGGAGAAGAAGCTACGCAAGATAGGTTTACAACTTTTAAGGCCTTTTTTGCGATGTAGTTACAGTGGGCTTTGGCACTTAGATCATTTGATATGAAGACTCCAAGATCTTTAACAGGGTGGGGGGTCATCAGTAAGGTAATGTCCATCAAGCTTGTATTTAGTGTTTAGGTTCTTTTTTCCAATATGTAAGACTGAACATTTGCTGGTTGAGATTTGGAGTTGCCAAGTTTTAGACCATTCAGATAAAAAGTCAAGGTCTTTTTGGAGGATAGCTATATTGTTGGTGGTGTTAAATAGTTTGACATTGTCAGCAAAGAGAACACAATTACTTGTAATATGGTCACAGAGATCATTAATGTATAATATGAAGAGTGTTGGTCCAAGAACACTGCCTTGGGGAACGCCACTTTTAAGAGGAACAGGATTTGATAGAGCATTGCCAATTTTAACCACTTGTCTGTTTGAAAAAAAAGATGTTATCCAATTGTGGAAGGGTCCTGAGATGCCATAGGATTTTAGTTTTAGGAGAAATTTATCATGTATTACTGAGTCAAAAGCTTTACAGAAGTCTATCTAGATTTCATCTATTGCTTTGCCCTGATCAAGATTTGTAGTTCATATGTTTTTGCAGTGAAGAAGTTGTAAATTACATGATAATTTTTTCTGAAACCAAATTGTTTATTAGAGAGTAGATTGTTTGTTTCTAGATGGAGGGTAATGGATTGGTTGATGATAGATTCCATTACTTTGCAGGTGACACAGCAAAGAGAGATAGGTCTGTAATTTTCAACTAGGCTGGGGTCTCCTTTTTTGAAGATAGGGATGATTGTGGCAAGTGACCAAAGTTTGGGAAGGGAACTGGTCGTGAAAGCTTTTTCAAAAATTATGCTTAGGGGTTCTGCTATATTAGTGGAAATCTTTTTTAAGAAGTATGCACATAGTTCATCGGGTCCAATAGATAGGGATGGTTTAAGTTTGCGAAGAGCTTTTTCAACATTATCTTCTATGAAATCTATGGGTGTTAGGTCGTTAAATTGAAAAATTATTGGAAAGTTGGAAAATTGGCCAGTTTACAGGTTGAACAAGTAGGAAACATGCTTTGATAGTCAAAACATTAAAGATGTTATGCCCCTTTGCAAACCTGCACTAACCCAGACAGCCCTAGTGCACAATTTGGAAGTCCTCTTGGACTCAAGCTCCTGATTGAAGAGCAAGTGGCAGCTATGGCTAAGATGTCCATTGCTCAACTTCAAGTTCTGTACCAGTTATGCCTTTTCCTGGACAGGAAGGCTTTCTGCTTGGTCACTCATGCCCTGGCCATCTCCTGTTTGGATATTGCAACATGCTCTGTGAAGAGACATAGTGGCTTAGTGGCTTAGTGACAAAGATGGTCTTTGTTCCAGACGTTTGAGCCCTAGCACTGCATGCAGTGTGAGCTCCCATCACTCACCTCAGCTTCTGCTCACCTAGCAGTTTGAACGCATGTTCCATGCAAGTAGATAAATAGGTAGATAAACTTCAGTGGAGAGATAAGCCAGTGCTTCAGGCAGACAGGTAGAATTCTGCCAGCACTCAACCTTCTTGGCTGCAACACCCATTTGTTCGAGAGCTTTGGTGGAAGGACAGAGCCTCTGATGACACTGCATGAAAGCTGCGTATCTTTCTTTCTGGTGCAAAGCTAGCTTGTCCTCCGGTGGTGCATCTTGGAAAGCATGCGAGCATGTACAAACAGAGCTAGTAAACAGGCAGGCAAATTACTATACTACATTAGCAGTGTTATCTCCTGGACACTGTAACATTGTTACATGAACCCCCAACCAACTATCATCAATAACTAGGTACGCACGCCCCTTATTTCCTCTTCACCAAGCACTGCAGACCTTAAATGCAAATTGTTAAATGCAAGAAGCATTGTAAAAAAATAGCCTGAATTTATCCTCATGTTAAAAAATGGTACTTTTCATATTATATTTGTATGTGAAACATGGCTTAGCTCATACATCCTGACTCCATTATTTCAGACAAAGAGTACCACGTTTTTAGATCAGACCGTAAAACCCGCGGAGGAGGTGGAGTAGCTATCTTTCATAAAAAAATCACTGAACCTAAAAAATGTTCAAGTTGCACATAATCTAGCTATCCCAGAAACTATTGTATGCGACCTATCCTTTAACACCACACTTCGATTCCTACTATGCTACAGAGCCCCTGACTACGACATTACACATGTGAACAAGTTAACCTCATTACTATCTTGGGCTACCTCTTGCCCATATCCTCTCATCTTCCTGGGTCACCTCAATCTACCTCTTATTAACTGGATAACAAACGAATGTACAATTGAACCCATCCATGCTACCCTATACAATGCTGTTACAAATCTAGGTCTTGATCAATTAGTAACTAACAATACAAGACTCAACAACTGCCTTAATCTGATCTTCTGCAATAACACAAACTCAATTTATGGGCTACAAATAAAAGAACCCTTTTCCAACAGTGACCACAGCATGATAGACTTTTGCCTCGATATACGCCCTTACAAAAATCATCATAATAATAGTATTCCAATCTACAATTTCAAAAAAGTCAACTATGACTTTATAAACACCTACCTCTCATTTCTTGACTGGCAAAATCTATTCTCAACCTGTATCACTGCTGAAGACCATTACAAAGTTTTCCTACTCAAAGTCAATAGAATCATTAAACTCTACGTACCACAAACCACCACCAAAATCAGGAAAAACAAATTACCCATATCAATAAAAAAGCTTCAATCCAAAAAAAAAATCCCTTTGGAGAAAAAACAAAAAGGGGCATGTAGCTAATTTCAAAAACCGCTACAGAGATATATGCAACCAAATAAAAATTGAATGCACAAATTACCACACCAAGCAAGAAGAAGACCTTCTGCGAACAAATTCTAATCGTGCTTTTTATAATTTTGTGAATAAAAAACTTAATGACTCGAGATCCATCCCTCCACTAAAAGAACCTAACGGCAAAAAAAATAATGAAACAGTTAAAGCAAACCTCTTTAACACATTCTTTGGCTCAGTCTTTGTCAACAGCAATGGCTCATACCCGAAATTTCCCAACCGTACCAACAACGACATAACACATATAGATTTCACTGAAGAAAATGTTGAAAAAGCTCTTCGCAAACTGAAACCATCCCTATCTATAGGACCTGATGGACTATGTGGATACTTCTTAAAAAAGCTTTCCACTAATATAGCAGAACCCCTAAGCATAATCTTTGCAAAAGCCTTTACGACCAGTTCCCTTCCCAAACTTTGGTCACTAGCCACGGTCATCCCTGTCTTCAAAAAAGGAGACTCCAGCTTAGTTGAAAATTACAGACCTATCTCTCTATGCTGCGTCACCTGTAAAGTTAGGAATCTATCATCAACCAATCCATTACCCTCCACCTAGAAACAAACAATCTACTCTCTAATAAACAATTTGGTTTCAGAAAAAATTTATCATGTAACTTACAACTTCTTCACTGCAAAAACATATGGACTACAAATCTTGATCAAGGCAAAACAATAGATGCAATATACATAGACTTCTGTAAAGCTTTTGACTCAGTGGTATATGATAAACCTCTCCTAAAACTAAAATGCTACGGCATCTCCGGACCCCTCCACAATTGGATAATAGCATTCCTGTCAAACAGACAACAAATGGTCAAAATAGGCAATGCCCTATCAAATCCTGTTCTTGTCAATAGCGGCGTTCCCCAAGGCAGTGTTCTTGGACCAACACTCTTCATATTATACATTAATAATCTCTGTGACCATATTAAAAGTAATTGTGTTTTCTTCGCTGATGGTGTCAAACTATTTAACACTACCAACAATATAGCTACTCTTCAAAAAGAGCTTGACTTTGTGTCAGAATGGTCTAAAACCTGGCAACTCCAAATCTCAACCAGCAAATGCTCTGTCTTACACATTGGAAAAAAGAATCCAAACACTAAATACAAACTCGATGGATATTACCTTACAAATGACCCCCATCCAGTCAAAGACCTTGGAGTCTTCATATCCAATGACCTAAGTGTCAAAGCCCACTGCAACTGCATCGCAAAAAAGGCATTAAGAGTTGTTAACCTAATCTTACATAGCTTCTTCTCCAGAAACACTACACTACTAACCAGAGCTTATAAAACATTTGCTAGACCAATTCTTGAATACAGCTCGCCTGTCTGGAACCCATACCACATTTCTGACATCAATACAATTGAACGTGTCCAGAAATATTTTACAAGAAGAATTCTCCACTCCTCTGATCACAACAAAATACCTTATGCCACCAGACTTGAAATCCTGGGTTTAGAAAACTTAGAACTCCGCCGTGTCCGACAAGACCTGTGTTTAACTCATAGAATCATCTATTGCAATATCCTTCCTGTTGAAGACTACTTCAGCTTCAATCACAATAATACAAGAGCAAAAAATAGATTTAAACTTAATATTAACCGCTTCAATCTTGAAAATATGACTTCAGTAACAGAGTTATTAATGCTTGGAACACACTACCTAACTCTGTGGTATCTACTCAAAATCCCCAAAACTTTAACCAAAAATTGTCTACTGTTGACCTCACCCCATTCCTAAGAGGTCTGTAAGGGACGTGCATAAGAGCACAAATGTGCCTACCGTTCCTGTCCTATTGTTTCCTTTCATTATATCCAATTTATATAGTTATTTCATACTTATATATATGCTTATATATTATATAGTTACTTCATGCTTATGCTTATATATACTGTTGTGACAAAATAAATAAATAAATAAAAAATAAAATAAAAATTGCCATATCCTAAATAAATGCATAACATGTTCCACATAAGTATACCTTTGAAATGTATCAGGAAGGTGCCCAAAGAAGGGTGCATGTAACACGTTTGCTCTCCAAACTGTATTGGGTGCAGTTTGCTTCTGGATCCAATTCAAGGTATTGGCTATGACCTATAAAACTTTATATGGCATGTGGCCAGATTACTGGAACTATCTTCTCATCCCATAAATTCATCCCACCCATCAAACAGGGAAGTTATATCACAGACCCCATCAGTTAAAGAACCTCAACCAGCAAAGTCCAGGAAGACGTGTTGCCCCCACCCTGTAATATATTCTTTCCCTGGAGATAAGTCAGGCTCCCACTCTCTGGTCTTCTGAAAAGGAGTCAAAACATGGCTCTGCAGTTTCACATGGAAAGCCCAGAGGAGGATGAAGCCATGGAACTGATTAGTGCCCAAAAGCCCTTTCAATTAATTTTAACCATGTTAAATCATCCTTCCCTCTTTTTAAATTTAAACTTTTTTGGTATTGTTTTTATATTTTAATAATTTATTGTACACTGCCAAGAGTCCCTCTCTGAGGGAAGAGGGTGGTTAAAGAAACAGATTGATAATAAACAGACAAACGAACAAACAAATAAACAAACAAACAAACAAGAAAACAAATAAATATCTACTTGATTTAGCTCAGAGTTTTTTAGAGGTTATCCATTTCAACTCAGGTTAGAATCAGAATAGCACTTCTAAAAATCCATCCATTCTAACTTTAAACAAAAAACTGATCTGTTTTTGCTTTTCAATAGAGTTTCATACTTTTGAGGACACATAAAATCCCCCTGAACTTTATCTATGTGTCAGGGTTCCAGGTAGCACTCCCAACTGAAGAAGACTCTGAGGCTAGAAGTTCCTCAAAGTTCCATTTTATTTTATTTTATTTTATTTTATTTATTTTATTTTATTTACTATGTTGCCAAATTTAAAGTAAGTACATATAGAGATCATTATGCAATTATGCTTTGATTATTTGTCATCAAGTTGGCATCAACTCTTACCGACCTCATAGATAGATTTTTTTCCACAATGATATAACCCTAACTGGATCTTTCTGGTCTTTCAATTAATTAAATTTTAAATTTCATTAAAAGAAATAAATAATGAAGAATAGCCCATCTCTCTACTTCTATAACATACCCTTACTCATATGTACCGTACCTGTCAATCCCATTAATTGGGCAAAATCATGAAAGCACCTCCACAGGAGGACTACAACAATTTTCATTGAGATAAGCAATAAAAACAGAATTTTGCAGGACATTTTTCTGCATGTTTTCTTTGCCCATCATTAAAAAAAGAAATTGAACCATATATGTACAGTAGAAAGAAGAATAGATTGTAGGCCTGCCTTTTGAATTGGCGTTCAGACAAAGACAGTATGTATAGTAAAAGTACTCTTGATACACACACACACTTCGATATATACTGTATGTGCACACATTTATCTGGAACTAGTCTTTAAATACATTCACACACACACATTCGGCAAGTTCCTGGGTTAACAACAACCCAGTTTAAGAACAGTCTCTAGTTAAGAACAGAGCCTATACTAGGGATTTGAATTGCCGACCTGTCTGATCGTCTTAGCCACTGAGCTACCTAGCCAGGCTTGTTTATCCTAGTGGAGCAAAATCTGAGTTAAAGCCACAATGATTCAAATTCATTACACAATATTACTTATACAATATTATATAATAATACTCTTCCAGCTTACATACAAATTCAACTTAAGGACAGACCTTGGGACTGGAACTGGGGACTTACCTTTAACTAAAAAGGCAATTCCAGATTCCAAACAATATTTGTAAAAAGAGATTCCCATGGCCCTCACCACTAGCTCAATTTCCCTTGAGGCTTTTCCAAGAAGTAGCCTTTAAAATAGGTTACTTCTTCACCCACATCTAACTTTTCATACACATTTTAAATCCATAAATACATATCTAGCTTATCTGTAGCTGATTGCTAGCAGAAACCGAACATGACAAGCATAAAGCTCATTGGGTACAAAATAGCTTTCTTTTCTCCAGCGTGTTAACAGAAATTGCACTCTTAGACTAAAGGTTGACAAATTACATTTTCTTCAAAGAATGCTTGACTGTAAATGATGAACATTTATTAAGAGGTGTTCCACATATCAATTGGCAATAGGAGACCATTACACTGTTATTCAGAGAAATATGATCAGTTCTAATGATAAATTTTAATGCATTTCAGTAAAAAAAAATTCCACAGGTAGCCAGTGCAGTCTGCAGGATAGGTGTCACCCGGGAGCCACGAGGGCTCCTTCTATCACCCGCGCAGCCGCATTCTGGACTAACTGCAGTCTCCGGATGCCCTTCAAGGGAGCCCCATGTAGAGCATTGCAGTAGTCTAGGCGAGACGTCACGAGGGCGTGAGTGACCGCATAGGGCATCCCGGTTCAGAAAGGCGCAACTGGCGCACCAGGCGAACCTGGTAAAAGCTCTCCTGGAGACGGCCGCCAAATGATCTTCAAAGGACAGCCGTTCATCCAGGAGGACGCCAAGTGCGCACCTCTCCATTGGGGCCAATGACTCGCCCCCAACAGTCAGCCGCGGCTGCAGCTGACTGTATCGGGATGCCGGCATCCACAGCCACTCAGTCTTGGAGGGATTGAATTTGAGCCTGTTCTCCCCATCCAGACCTGCACGGCCTCCAGACACCCGGACAGCACTGATAGCTTCATTGGGGTGGCCGGTGTGAAAAGTACAGCTGGGTGTCATCAGCGTACAGCTGGTACCTCACACCGAAGCCACTGATGATCTCACCCAGCGGCTTCATAGATGTTGAACAAGAGGGCGAGAGAATCGACCCCGCGGCACCCACAAGTGAGGCGCCTCGGGCCGACCTCTGCCCCCGTCAACACCGTCTGCGACCGATCGGAGAGATAGGAGGAGAACCACCGATAAACGGTGCCTCCCACTCCCAATCCTCCAACCGGCGCAGCAGGATACCATGGTCGATGGTATCAAAAGCTGCTGAGAGGTCTAATAGGACCAGGGCAGAGGAACAACCCCTATCCCTGGCCTCCAGAGATCATCCACCAAGCGACCAAAGCCGTCTCAGTGCTGTAACCGGGCCGGAAACCGGACTGGAATGGGTCTAGATAGACAGTTTCATCCAGGTGTAAGGAAACTGATATGCCACCATACTCTCTACAACCTTTGTCGTAAGGTTGGAGACCTGAAAATTACCTAAAACAGCCGGGTCCAAGGCAGGCTTCTTGAGGAGGGGTCTCACCACCGCCTCTTTCAAGGCGGCCGGGAAGACTCCCTCCACCAAGGAAGCACTCGTAATTGCCTGGAGCCAGCCTCGTGTCACCTCCTGGGTGGCCAGCACCAACCAGGAGGGGCACGGGTCCAGTAAACATGTGGTGGCATTCAACCTACCCAACAACCTGTCCATGTCCTCGGGAGCCACAGGGTCAAACTCATCCCATAAAATATCACCAAGACCACCCTCGGACGCCTCCCCTGAGTCACTGCAATTTATTGTAATTTATTGTACACTGCCAAGAGTCCCTCTCTGAGGGAAGAGGGTGATTAAAGAAAGAGATTGATAATAAACAGACAAACAAACAAACAAATAAACAAACAAACAAACAAGAAAACAAATAAATATACAAAGTTAAAAATCAATTTAAAATACCTATTCAATAGTGGCCGAATTAAAACCGTCGAATTGACCAACCTAAAATACCCCATATAAAATTACAGAAAATATAAAAATTTAAAATTTTAAAATTTAGAAATTTAAAAATCTAAAAAATCAGTCCAGTCCCGCTTGGATGAATAAATAAGTTTTTAATTCCCGACGAAAGGTCCGAAGGTCAGATATTTGGCGCAAACCGGGGGGAAGGTCGTTCCAGAGAGTAGGAGCTCCAACAGAGAAGGCCCTTCCCCTGGGGACCGCCAGCCGGCATTGCTTGGCGGACGGCACCCTGAGAAGACCCTCTCTGTGAGAGCGTACGGGTCGATGGGAGGCATAAGGTAACAGCAGGATTAGGACAGGAACGGTAGGCATGCTGGTGCTCTTATGCACGCCCCTTACAGACCTCTTAGGAATGGGGTGAGGTCAATAGTAGATAGTCTTTGGTTAAAGCTTTGGGGATTTTGGGAAGAGACCACAGAGTCAGGTAGTGCATTCCAGGCATTAACAACTCTGTTACTGAAGTCATATTTTCTATAATCAAGATTGGAGCGGTTCACTTTAAGTTTAAATCTATTGTGTACTTGTGTATCGTTGCGATTGAAGCTGAAGTAGTCTTTGGCAGGAAGGACATTGTAGCATATGATTTTATGAGTTTTACTCAGGTCATGCCGAAGGCGGCAGAGTTCTAAATTTTCTAAACCCAGGATTTCAAGTCTGGTGGCATAAGGTATTTTGTTGTGATCAGAGGAGTGGAGAATTCTTCTTGTAAAATATTTCTGGACACACTCTATTGTTTTAATACTATAATAATAATAATGTATTAAGATCTGTTTAAGCATGAAATCAGTTGGTAAGGAACAAATATAGGACAGGAGAGACCTGGCTTGGAAGTAATAGATATGAAGGGGATCTAGGATTGTCACTGACCACAGTATAAAGTGTCACTGCTAAAAAGCAAATGTTGTTTTGGGGTACATTAACAGGAATACTTTACTCTGCCCTAGTCCGACTCCATTTGTAATGCTGAGCAAATGTCTGTAGTCACTAAACCATGTGTGAACTAGCTGTAGATGATATGAAGGTTAACAAATGTATGGCCATATGTGTGAAGGTTTTACTGCTGTAGATGTTCATTTTCAACATGTTTACAGCAGCCATAAGCAAGAAAATAATACTATGAGCATGATTATTGTTACACGTTCTGAATAAAACACCAGAAAGACTCTAGAAATTATATGGAAAGCAAGAAATAAACAAGTAAGTAACTGGTTATTCATTCAAACAGTATGTTAAAATAGAAATTAATGGGTCATCTTCAGAGTAAAGCAGTGGTGGGATTCAAATTTTTTACTGTAGGCGTTCTGTAGGCATGGCTTCCTGGGCATGGCATGGCTTGGTGGGCGTGGCAGGGGAAAGATACTGTAAAATCTCCATTTCCTCCCTATCAGTGGGACTCGGGAGGCAGAGAATAGAGGGGGCGGGGCCAGTCAGAGGTGGTATTTACTGGTTCTCCGAACTACTCAAAATTTCTATTAACGGTTCTCCAGAACTGGTCAGAACCTGCTGAATACCACCTCTGGGGTAAAGGTATTCCAAATTGCTATACTAGGTCATTTGTCCAAACATACACAAAGAACACTTCAATAAATATTTCCTGATGTTGAGAATTTAGCCTAAGCTCATGCCTTTCAATAAAATTTGTTAATCTGAAAAAGTGCTACCAGACTCCTTCTGATTTTTTTCTTCATCTTTTCTTTGGCTGATCCTTCATACAGTTTCTTCCTTATACAATATTATATAATAATACTCTTCCAGCTTACATACAAATTCGACTTAAGGACAGACCTTGGGACTGGAACTGGGGACTTACCTTTAACTAAAAAGTCAATTCCAGATTCCAAACAATATTTGTAAAAAGAGATTCCCACGGCCCTCACCACTAGCTCAATTTCCCTTGAGGCTTTTCCAAGAAGTAGCCTTTAAAATAGGTTACTTCTTCACCCACGTCTAACTTTTCATACACATTTTAAATCCATAAATACATATCTAGCTTATCTGTAGCTGATTGCTAGCAGAAACCGAACATGACAAGCATAAAGCTCATTGGGTACAAAATAGCTTTCTTTTCTCCAGCGTGTTAACAGAAATTGCACTCTTAGACTAAAGGTTGACAAATTACATTTTCTTCAAAGAATGCTTGACTGTAAATGATGAACATTTATTAAGAGGTGTTCCACATATCAATTGGCAATAGGAGACCATTACACTGTTATTCAGAGAAATATGATCAGTTCTAATGATAAATTTTAATGCATTTCAGCAAAAAAAAAATTATTAAGAAAAAAAGAAAGAATTCCAGCAGTCTTGTGTTGTTTACTGGACATTCTGGTTAGAGAAAAAGAATGAATAGAATGCATATTACCAGTTCAGTTCGGCTTTGGAACATGTGCTGACTCTAATTAGGTTGTTTCAGAGAGATCTGAGGCTCTCTGAGAAGGAGGAGGATTCCCTCTGAAACAATGAAAAGCTTCACAAAATGTTAAGCTTTTTAGTGCTGCCGAAAAGACAAGTAAAACAACAACAGCAGCAACAGCAAATTTTGTTCTGTCCTTTTTCTACATGGAACATGACACAATAGAAGTGGAGTTTGATGACTCATTGCTTTGTCTTCTAATTACAGGAAATGGTTACAAGCATTGTGCATTAAGGGTGAGATGTTAAACCTTTTATATAAAGATTATTTTTTATTTATCTGTCAAACACAACAGTATATATAAGTATAAGCATGAAATAACCATACGAATTGGATACAATCAAAGGGAACATTATTTATTTATTAAACTTTTATACCGCCCTTCTCCCGAGGGACTCAGGGCGGTGTACAGCCAAGATAAAAAACAATAAATATACACAGTTAAAAATCAATTTAAAATACCTATTCAATAGTGGCCGAATTAAAACCGTCGAATTGACCAACCTAAAATACCCCATATAAAATTACAGAAAATATAAAAAATTTAAAATTTTAAAATTTAGAAATTTAAAAAATCTAAAAAATCAGTCCAGTCCCGCTTGGATGAATAAATAAGTTTTTAATTCGGCGAAGGTCCGAAGGTCAGATATTTGGCGCAAACCGGGGGGAAGGTCGTTCCAGAGAGTAGGAGCTCCAACAGAGAAGGCCCTTCCCCTGGGGGCCGCCAGCCGGCATTGCTTGGCGGACAGCACCCTGAGAAGACCCTCTCTGTGAGAGCGTACGGGTCGATGGGAGGCATAAGGTAACAGCAGGATTAGGACAGGAACGGTAGGCACGCTGGTGCTCTTATGCACGCCCCTTACAGACCTCTTAGGAATGGGGTGAGGTCAATAGTAGATAGTCTTTGGTTAAAGCTTTGGGGATTTTGGGAAGAGACCACAGAGTCAGGTAGTGCATTCCAGGCATTAACAACTCTGTTACTGAAGTCATATTTTCTATAATCAAGATTGGAGCGGTTCACTTTAAGTTTAAATCTATTGTGTGCTTGTGTATCGTTGCGATTGAAGCTGAAGTAGTCTTTGGCAGGAAGGACATTGTAGCATATGATTTTATGAGTTTTACTCAGGTCATGCCGAAGGCGGCAGAGTTCTAAATTTTCTAAACCCAGGATTTCAAGTCTGGTGGCATAAGGTATTTTGTTGTGATCAGAGGAGTGGAGAATTCTTCTTGTAAAATATTTCTGGATACGCTCTATTGTTTTAATACTATAATAATAATTGTTATGTTTGGGCAATAACGAGGCAGGAGACCAGGGTAGTGACAACAGCTCTTTAATATACAGTGAACCCAGCGACCAGTACTGGGGCAAACCTCTCTTTATATACAGTTCAGCCGGTGGCCTCAACCAATCAGCAACGTGCTAATTCCCGCCAAAACTTTTAAAGATACATTACACTCCTTCCCTTCCAGAAAACACTTTACCCATATTTGCATAAATTTAGCATATTATTTCTCTACGTAGTCGCGCAGGTACGCTGGGCGTTTCCTAACTCTTTCGGACCTGCGCAGTTCATTTTCTGGGAGTGAGTCGAGCTGACCGGAGGGACTGCTCGCTCCTCTCAGCTCCTCCTCCAGGCCATCCGGCCTCGGATTACTTGCCGAGTCGTGCCTGCTGTCCTCCGGAAGGACCGGATGGTGTCGCTGGACCTCGTCTGAACCAGATAAGTCCCCCGTTTTTTCTCGGCTTGAGTCAGCTGTGGGTTCAATCAATGAGTAGTCAGGGCCCGTCCCATCTATCTCTGGTCTAGTGTTAATTCTATTTCTTAGCTGATCTATGTGGCGTCCACACCGGCCGTCCTCTATCTCTACAAGATGACTTGGGGCCCGTGGTGTCTATGATTGTTCCTTTAGCCAGTTTGGGCCATCACCGTAATTGTGTGCCCATACATAGCTCCTATGGCCAGTTCTCTTGTTTTGCCTGGTGTTGTTTTGTACCCTCTGGCGTGTAATTCGGGTTTAACGGTCTAATGGGCATCTTAGTTTTCGCCCATCAGTAGTTCTGCTGGGCTGCGGTAGTGTGACACAAGGGGTTCTGTGTTGTACCGTTAGGAATGCATCAATTTGTGATTGCCAATCGCCTGGCCACTTCTGGACAATGCCTCTTTCGCTCCGGACGAAGCGTTCAGCAAGGCCGTTAAATCGCAGGGTGGAAAGGCGCCGAGAGGCATGTCGGATGCCCTCTTCTGCCAAGTACCCTCAAAAGTGTCGCCGTGAACTGTGGCCCATTGTCTGACACTAGAGTGTCCGGCAACCCGTGCGTTGCGAAAAGGTGCCTTAGTGCTGAAATGACAGCTTCAGCTGTTGTGGATTTCATTAGGATGATCTCCAACCATTTGGAGAATGCATCCACCACTATTAGAAAGCGTTTGGCCGTGGAAGGGCCAAAATCTATATGTATACGGGACCAGGGCCTTGGGGTTTCTCCCACTCCCGGATTGGGGCCGTTGGTGGTAGTGGTCTGGACTCCTGGCACACTTGGCATCTGCCAACCTGTCGCTAATCTCTTTGTCCATTAGGGGCCACCACACATAGCTTCTAGCTAAACCCTTCATTCTCACGATCCCAGGGTGACCTTCGTGCAGAAGTTCCAGAACTTTTCCTCAGTTTCTCTGGAACAACCACCCTATCCCCCAGAGCAGGCAACCCCTTGCACTGATAATTCCCGCTTTCTTAACAAATTCTTTGAAACGCTCGCCCGGTATGGCCACCCTCTTTGGACCCAACCAATTACAGTTCTCAAAGTAATGTCCGGTATGAGCCCGAGCCACCTCCTTAGGCGTGACTGGGCCAGAGTCCAGAGAGTCAATTAACAGTATGGGTGTCCCGGTGGGGTCTCGATCGCCCCTGGCAGTGGGCATCTGCTTAATGCGTCCGCATGCCCCAACTCCTTTCCTGGCCGATGCGCGGTTTATAGGGTAGGCAGCTAGAAAGATAGTCCATCGGGTCAATCGGGCGAGAGTGCCACAGGCGTTGGCGGTCGCCAGCCAGTAACCCTAACAGTGGTCTATGGTCTGTAACAATTTCAAAGTCTCTACCAAAACGTATTCGTGAAACTTTTTACCCTGAAACTATGGCTAGGGCTTCCTATCCAACTGACTATAGTTCCTCTCTGCCGAGGACATCGTTCTGGAGTAGAAGGCTATTGGGGCTTCTGTGCCATTTGGAGTCTGTGGCTGAGCACAGCCCCACCCCGTAGGGGATGCATGCAAACTAACACCAATGGCATTGTGCTATGATACTGGATCAGTAAACTATCGTTCGATAGTAGGTTTTACTGCCTCGAATGCTCTAGCTTCTGCCTTTCCCCAAGACCAAACAGCATTCTTTCCCAGTAACTTATGTAGCGGCTCGGCAACAGTTGCCTTATTTTTAAAAGACCGCGTAAAAGTTCACTAGACCCAGAAATGCCTGTAGCTCTGTTTTGTTTTGGGTGCTGGGGCCTTTTTATTGCCTTGACCTTGCTCTCAGTGGGTGAATTCCTTCCTTGTCTATTCTGTAGCCCAAGAAATCTCTGATTCTACCCCTATTTGGCATTTGTTCACTTTAACTTTTAGACCGGCTGACGGAAAATGCCCAAAACTTTTCTCAACGCTCCCCAATTCTTCCTAAATTTGCTGATACCAACACATCATCAAAATAGGGACCACCCCCGGGAGCCCTTGCAGAAGTCGCTCCATTAAATTTTGAAATAGACCAGGTGCCACACTCACCCCAAACTGTAACCGGGTACACTTGAAAGCACCTTTGTGAGTCACAATTGTCTGGGCTTCGGCTGTGTTGGCGTCTACGGGCAGTTGTTGATAGGCTTGGGCCAAATCTAATTTGGCAAAAATTTGCCCTTGCCCCAGCGAGTGCAGTAAGTGCTGCACCACTGGAACCGGGTAAGCGCTTTTTTGCAAGGCTTTGTTTAAGGTCACCTTGTAGTCAGCGCAAATTCGAACTGACCCGTCTGGTTTTACTGGGGTGACGATTGGCGTCTCCACTTTGCATGGATCGACTGGCACCAGTATCCCTGACTGACTAGTTTGTCTATCTCCCGGTCAATCTTGGGTTTAAGGGCAAAAGGGACCCTCCTTGCTTTTAACCGTATGGGGGCTACCTGGGGGTCTAAATTGAAAGAAATAGGGGTCCCCTTGTACTTGCCCAGGCAGTCCTTGAAAACATCTTCGAATTCGTCCATGAGTGTGTCCCTTAGGTTAAAGTCGTTTCTGTAGATGCCAGTCACTCCCATGCCCAATGCTCAAACCAGTCTAGTCCCAACAAACTTGGCAGGGTCCCCTCGACTATCGTGATGGGCAGGGTTTTCTTGTGTGGTCCGTACTTGACGCGGACGGATGTTGTCCCTCGAACAGGGATGCGATTCCCTTGGTAGTCTTGAACTTTTAGCCGCTGTGTTTGCAGTTTGCGCTTGGCGATGTTCAGCAAAGCTTTCGCAAAAGTGTCCCAGGACATGATTGTGATCGCTGACCCTGTGTCCACCTGCAGGCGGCACTTCTGCAATTTTTGGTTTTGTGAAGATTTTCTTCTCTCGGGTTGCTGCGACCCACTATCACGGTCGTTCGATTTGACTTCGCCCTTTTGTTTTGACCAATCACGGGTCGCCTTGCGATCCAGCGCTCTGATTGGTTGGTTTGAATTTCGGCGGGAAGGTTGGGGTGCTCGACAGACTTGAGCCAGGTGCCCTTCTTCTCGCACCGCCGACATGTAGCGTCCTTGAACTTGCATTGTTGACGCTGGTGTTGCCCTCCGCAACTTCCGCATTCATCCGGTCTTCTTTCTCGGTCTCCGGTGAAAACTCCTTCCTCATCCTCGCCGTCTGATTCGGTCTGGATTTCTTCGTTGTGGACGGAGTTGATTTCGCTTTCGCCATTGGTGTGGCGGCTTTTGTAGGGTTTCCGCTGCTTGGGTGGACATCTCATGAGCTCTGGCTTCGTCCAGAGCGTTTGCCAGCGATAGGTTGCTCTTGGATAGCAGCCGCCTCCATAGCGAATGTCTCTGACCCCACGGATGAGTTGCTCCAACAGTTCCTCATCCAAATCTCGGTACCCACAATATTTGAGGCTTTCCTTAGGCGGCCATGTATTCGCTGATGGATTCGCCCTCTTGCTGTCTCGCTCTCCAAATTCAAAAGCGCTGCACGTATTTGGGCGGTGTTGGCGCGAAATGGTTCTTCAATAGGTTCTGCAGAGTTTGCCACGATACCGATTGTACGGCGTTGGCTCTGCCAGGGCTTCTGCGATGTCGATGACCTCGGGACCGCAGTGGCTCAGGAAAATGCCCTTTTCTGTTGTCTGGAACTCCTTGCAGTTCGTTTGCCTCGAGGAAACTCTCGAAGCGGGTCATGTATGTTCCCTTGGTAGTCTTGAACTTTTATTCTGTATTCTTAAAAGACAAGGCGACTGTGGCCGAGCCTTTGTACAGGCTGCTTGCTAAAAATACCCCTTGGAGACCACCGCATTCAAAGCTGTCAAACAACTATTGTCTGGGGACAGTCTCCTGATCCAGTATAACAGAACCTTAATAATAATAATAATAATAATAATAATAATAATAATAATAATAATAATAATAATAATAATAATAATAATAATAATAATAATAATAATAATAATTTAATTTTTATACCGCCCTTCTCCCGAAGGACTCAGGGCGGTTAACAGCCAGCTAAAATACAGTACAATACAATACAATAAAATCACTATTAAAAAACGTATTCGATATGGCCAATAAATTTATAAAATACATAATATAATATAAAACCCCATTTAAAATCCAATTTAAAAACCCATTTTATGCCAGTCCTGCTCAGAAGAATAAATACGTCTTCAGCTCGCGGCGAAAGGTCCGGAGGTCAGGGAGTTGTCGAAGTCCTGGGGGAAGCTCATTCCAGAGGGTAGGTCCCCCACAGAGAAGGCTCTCCCCCTGGGGGTTGCCAGCCGACATTGTTTGGCTGACGGCACCCTGAAGAGACCCTCTCTATGGGAGCGCACCGGTCAGTGGGAGGCATGTGGTAACAGAAGGCGGTCCCGAAGATATCCCGGTCCTAAGCCATGGAGCGCTTTAAAGGTGGTAACCAGCACCTTGAAGTGCACCCGGAAGACCACAGGCAGCCAGTGCAACCTTGCCTTTAGTTCTTGTGTGCGATGCTTCCCCTTTTGGAGTAGGGGCTATGCTGAGCCACAAACTGCCAAATGGAGCTGAGGCTCCCATTGCTTATTTTTCCTGCACTTTATCTGGAGCCGAACGGAACTATAGCCAGTTAGATAGAGAAACCTTTGCCATTGTCTCGGGGGTTAAGAAATTTCATGAATATTTATTTGGGAGACATTTTGACATTGTTACTGACCATCGCCCCCTTTTGGGATTAATGGCAGGGGACCACCCCACTCCTGTCACCCTATCCCCCAGATTAACTCGATGGGCCATTTTTCTGGCCACTTACTCCTACTGTTTGCCCCATGGGCCGGGCACGGATTTAGGACATGTGGACGCTTTGAGCAGGTGCCCGTTGCCAGAATTTGTCGAAGACCCATCTCCGGACACCCCAGTACTCCTGATTGACTCTTTGGACACTGGTCCAATCACCTCGTCTGAGGTTGCCAGAGCCTCAGCTAAGGACATTGTTATCAGGACTGTAATTGGCTGGGTGCAGAGAGGATGGCCCAGCTCGACCGGCGAAGAGTTCAAACAATTTGCCACTAAACGCTTTGAATTGTCCAGGCAAGGTGGGTATTTGTTGTGGGGAGATAGGGTGGTTGTTCCTTTAAGCTTTGGGAAAATGTATTGAATTTGTTGCATGTGGGGCATCCCGGTATTGTGCGCATGAAAGGTTTGGCACGAAGTTATGTTTGGGCAATAACGAGGCAGGAGACCAGGGTAGTGACAACAGCTCTTTAATATACAGTGAACCCAGCGACCAGTACTGGGGCAAACCTCTCTTTATATACAGTTCAGCCGGTGGCCTCAACCAATCAGCAACGTGCTAATTCCCGCCAAAACTTTTAAAGATACATTACAATAATAATGTATTAAGATCTGTTTAAGCATGAAATCAGTTGGTAAGGAACAAATATAGGACAGGAGAGACCTGGCTTGGAAGTAATAGATATGAAGGGGATCTAGGATTGTCACTGACCACAGTATAAAGTGTCACTGCTAAAAAGCAAATGTTGTTTTGGGGTACATTAACAGGAATACTTTACTCTGCCCTAGTCCGACTCCATTTGTAATGCTGAGCAAATGTCTGTAGTCACTAAACCATGTGTGAACTAGCTGTAGATGATACGAAGGTTAACAAATGTATGGCCATATGTGTGAAGGTTTTACTGCTGTAGATGTTCATTTTCAACATGTTTACAGCAGCCATAAGCAAGAAAATAATACTATGAGCATGATTATTGTTACACGTTCTGAATAAAACACCAGAAAGGCTCTAGAAATTATATGGAAAGCAAGAAATAAACAAGTAAGTAACTGGTTATTCATTAAAACAGTATGTTAAAATAGAAATTAGTGGGTCATCTTCAGAGTAAAGCAGTGGTGGGATTCAAATTTTTTACTGTAGGCGTTCTGTAGGCATGGCTTGGTGGGCGTGGCAGGGGAAAGATACTGTAAAAACTCCATTTCCTCCTGATCAGCTGGGACTCGGGAGGCAGAGAATAGATGGGGGTGGGGCCAGTCAGAGGTGATATTTACTGGTTCTCCGAACTACTCAAAATTTCTGCTAACGGTTCTCCAGAACTGGTCAGAACCTGCTGAATACCACCTCTGGGGTAAAGGTATTCCAAATTGCTATACTAGGTCATTTGTCCAAACATACACAAAGAACACTTCAATAAATATTTCCTGATGTTGAGAATTTAGCCTAAGCTCATGCTTTTCAATAAAATTTGTTAATCTGAAAAAGTGCTACCAGACTCCTTCTGATTTTTTTCTTCATCTTTTCTTTGGCTGATCCTTCATACAGTTTCTTCCTTATACAATAAGAAGCATTCAGTTCTTCAGAAGAACTGACTCTTGCATCTCAGCATTTGCTCAGCAAAATCATTCATAGTATAAAATGAACGATTTCATGGTTGTAAACTCTGATTGAAGTTCCTGTCCAAAGTCGGATTGTAAATATCAGAAGAAAACTGCTGAGAACTAAAATCCTGAGGTTGAGAGGATTCAGGACTTGACTCCTCATCATTTTACTGAAACATTTGTGAAGGTCTAAGTCTGGAGAATAACACTTCTCTTTACATTCAGCTAATGTCTTCATATAATCCCTGAAGGAAGGGGATTGGAATTTAATTTCACTGCCCTAGAAGGAGCATCATACTTCTTGCTTGACATTTCGTATGGAATTTTTCTTTCATGCCTGCATGTGCTTATTTAAGCACATTTTCCATACATTGTCATAGGAACACAGACAAGTTTCAGAAAACATGATTCATTTTTAAAACATCTTGCTCATACTGGGAATTACCGATGTAATTTCACAGCACATCCTAAGAAAAGTCATGTTATGAATAAGAATAAATTGAGCAGTAATCTTCCCCCCTTTCCAGATCCCAGTCCTTTGAGTTTTTCGGAAATGTCTACCTTTTCAGATGGATAATTGCCTGCCAAAGTAGACATTGTGTCTATTAGATTTTGCATTTGCCAAATCTCCAACTGATACATATTTCTCTCTCTCTCTCTCCCTCCCTCCCTCTCCTACTCCCCACAGCCATTTTGTGAGGAAAGCAGAAATACCTGTGTTTAATATGCATCACGCCAACTCTTAGCTTTTCAAACATTGGCCTTTAGAAGCACAACGACAGCATATGAATGAAGGAGCCATACAAGGGCTTTCATATTCAGGTGTAATGCATAATATTGTTCATTACACTGTATTTCTCTCTGGGCCTCTGTAATTACATGGTGTTACTCTCGCCATTTCATGTGAGGAAAAAAATGTAGCATGATTGTTTTACTGTCCTCATCTTCACTTATGTGACATTTTATTGGCAAACGTACCCATACAAAAATAATTACTTTTCAGAAACGAAGGCAGAGAAAATTACAAAATCAAATATTCAAAGCTAGCCTGCCCTACCTCTAAAAGGAAGCTAATATATTTTACATTCTTCATGCTCGCTGCTTCAACTCATCCTGAGCATACTTCACTGTCAGAATTTTTTAATGCCCTGGATTTTAACTAGAGCTCTTCCACTTTACTGATGGCCCTGTTAGAAAGGTCAGGCTGCTCTTCCCTCCCTCCAAGCTGAATCAGCTTCTCCCCTTCCAAAGGAAGGGGAAGCTATCACCATCTCATATTTTTTTGGGGTGCAGGTGGGGGAGTGACTGTTACTGAGTCTTTGGGAGAAAGGCAGAGAATAAACAAGGTGCAAAGAAGAAATTCATAGAAAAGGGTCAGGCAAAAGCAAAGAGAAATGGTAGCAGACCCTGCAAAGGAGTCTCTTTTCCCAATTATATGCAATTGCCAAAAACAATTCCTACACACGCGCACACACAGTCCTGCTCCCTAACGTTACTGATCTGGGAATTAGCCCTACTGGATGCACATGTTTAGCATTACAGCCTTAGCTTGCCAAACAAGGTCGGCTCCAAACCGCTCTGTTCCTCACAACATATTCAGTTAACTAGAAATGGCAACTCATTATCGACCAAAGATATATCCATCCCTTTTGGGAGATAGCCATATATTTCTAATTAATTTCGGGAATGTGCTTAGCATAGCTACAAGGGGGCAGGGAAAACACTGGCATCTGGTCTGTTTTGAAAAAGAAAAGAAAAAAGCCGGGCATTTTTAATTGGTAGGTGTTTCTTAAATAAATGTTTCATAAGATTATATTCTTCAGGAGAACAAATCTGCTTTGTGGCTCTCACTGTGTATCCATAGGCTTATTCTGACACTATCATTTACCAAGCCTCGAATCCTCATTACTGGACTCAGCGGGCAATAGAAAACCGCTGTCCTGATATCATCCCTGTTATCTGTTTTAATAAAAATGTAATATCCTCTCTCTCCATACACACTCAGAATGTTTAAACAGAAAGATTCTGTTCCTCTCCCCCTTCTCCCTGCCCCCTTTCCCGCTGTTAGTGGTCAACTTGTAGAAAAACTCCGAATCACATTGTTTTAATCCTTCGAGATGAAGGCAGAACAATTTCATTTTGCAGCTGGGGCTGAAGAAATAGCATTTCTCAACAGGACTGGCATTTTCTGTGGCGACTCCCTATTAAGTGCCCGTTGCCTTTACATTCAGGAGATGGGAAGCCAAATTGGTGCAATCAGAATGTCTTTTTCTGCTTTCTGAATACATGGTAATTGCCTTTGCTTTCTCTTTCAGTTCTGGCAGTCACAAGCTTGATATTTTAGCTTCTCTTCCGCGGGGAAAAAAAGTTGTGTTTTCACATTTCCAATGAATATGCCCAGCGGCATATGGATTGGTATGGCTATTTGTGATATTGATAATAGTAGGGGATTTTAGATTTATTGTGCAACAGCAAATGAGACCACATTGTGTCAAGTGATCGCCTAAAAGGCTGATGGAGTAAATATGCTGCTGCCCACATCTTAGGCTTGTGATCTTCCTATAGAGGTTTGCGTTTGATGTGCTTTTAGTTTGATCTGGAAGGATTTTTCTGCTGTTCTCAAAAGAGCCTCATTTAAAGTATTTTTGGCTACCCTGTTGCTCACTCTTCCTGTCAAATAACAAACACAAATCACTCGTTATATGCAAAGGCAATAGTGTATAACTGAATCTCGGAAGGTCCTACGACCTGTAGTTTTTTTCTCCCCTGAAAGCTCTATTACAAATAATGTGTGCTTAACCTCTTCAAAGGTCATCTCTCTGGTCCCATTATCAAATTATTTGAGGCAAATTAAATGGGGATGTGGAGGCTGGAAACAGGTGTAGGGGCCAATGTATATTGTTCTACAGAAGGTTATGCGCTGGTTGCTATGTTACTAATCAGCTGCAGGGGTTTGTTATCTGTTATTTGAATTCTCTATAATAGATTTCCTCATTCCTCACAAGGAGTGATTCTAGGAACCTATTGAGTAGTATTTTGGGGGGAAAAAAAACCCAGAACAGATTATAACTAAATAAATGTATTTTTTACCCTTTAGCATCTCCCAGGTGACTCCTAAAAAGCATTGTCAATATGCTAAAGGAAGACAATAGCTGAGATCATACACACCAGAGCTTTTGCTTAGACTTCAGTGATATGAACCTTTCGTTGTCAGTTGCTATTCATGAAAACTATTCAATAAAAATGCCCACCCTTTTTTTAAAAAAAATTACATTGGGTTTACATAATTTAAAGTTTGTTTAATCTAATGTGAAACTGATTTCCCCCAAATATAGAACAGCAATATAATAAAAACAAAGCATCAAGATTCAATCCCCAATCCCTCCATGCAACATGAAGTATGGGAGAGTGAAGCAGGGGTTGTTGATGTTATTAGTGATGGGAAATAAAAGATGAAAAGCAAGAGTTGGCCTACTGAAAGAATGCTGAGGAAGGAAGGTCTTGATATTTTAGACTTAACACAGTTTTTGATGTTACTATTTCTATTTTTCATTCCCCAGTATGGCGCTTCCCAACTATTTTAGACTTCTTATGATGTTTGGAGAACATCAGATAGAGAAAGGCTGCTGAAATAAAATAATGATGTTTCTTGACCCTTGCCTGGCTTGCAAATGAGTATTTTTTCAAAGAAGAACTGCACTTATAGTTTTCTGCCATTGATTACAGTAATTGTGACATATTAGTGAGTCATCTCAATTTTTAAAGATATTTTTATCCTTTTGTTATTATTTTTATAGATTATTCAAGGCAGCAAACCAGTAGTTTCACTTACTTTTGCTACCGGTTTGGAACTGTGAGTGTGTGTGTGGTTGCTTCGCTCGCATGTGGGACTTCTGCGCATGCGCAGAACCTTCTGCACATGTGCAGAGCATCCATGATGACGTCCGGATGGATGGGTGGAGCGTCCCACCACTGCCACCACTAACAGTTTGTATTTGAATACTTGGAGGGAAATTTGGGCAGGAAAATGCACATGCTAATTGGCTGGTGCCTCAGCCTGAACAGTTTATAAGGACGACTGTTCTCCTTGCCGGGTTCTCACAATAAAGTTAAGAGCTGTTGTGACCAATGACTTGTCTCCTGCCTCCTCATTTCTCAAACGCAACAGTTTGCCCCAACTGGAGCAAACTGGTAGAAACCCACCACTGCAGCAAACATGCCTAATACTACTCCCTCCATCTATTTTGCTCAAAAACAAAAACAACCTGTGAGCTGGGTTGGGCTGACAGAGAGTGACTGGCCTCAATGTCATCCAGTCAACTAAGGTGGACTAGAATTCCTAGTCTCCCAGTTTCTAGTCTGATGCCTTAACCACTAGACCCAAACATTCTCTTCCTTGTATTCAGAAAAGGAAGCCTAAAAAAAAAGAGGGTTGATTCTACATTAAAGTTTGCTTTAAAAAAAAGTTTTAAAAGGAACTGATCTAAAATGACAGAAAATAACCCTGAATAATGAGGCTCATGGTTTTACATTTCTCTTTAATTATTGTTGAATAATCCTCCTTTTATTCCCTTGAGGAATGTTAAATTGTGTTTTGGTCTTCTTTTTACTGCTTTATGTGCAGATTAAAAGGAAGAAATTTCTAAAAGGAAATCTAAACCTGTTCTTCAGGCTGTTTAGGGACTTGCTGAAGTGGAGTTATGAATAGCTCTGATAATGTAAGTACCAGTCAATGCAGATTTTTAACTGTGCTGCTCTGCCCAGTGAATCCCGCCTACTGTTTCAAAGTAAATAGCTTTCTGTCCTACCTCTCAGCATTTGATCAATGCCTTTTTCTTTTCTTTTTTCTTTTTTGATAACAGAAAGAGCTCTGGAAAAACAGCAGGAGAAAAGATGGGAATGGTTTTACACACACACACACACACATGTATACACATATACACAAACACATATACTGGTATATATGTATAAACTTCTGGAAGAAGGGAAGGACCTGAGAGCACTTAAACACACCTGAATGCAAGTGTGTGGAAAAAGGACTGCTAGTTGCTGCCATAATCATAAAATTAGATGCTACATACAGCATTTACCCCCAGCTCACAACTGTAATCCATACAAGTGGTTTCTTCTTGACGCGTGAGCCAGACAGTGTCTTTGTAAAAGGCAAACAACCTCCACGGTTCATTTTCCCCCCACAAGCACTTAAGGGTCATTAATCTGACACTGCAGAAAATGTATCATTCACTTCAGGTTTTTTTTTTTTTTTTTTCGTGGTTTCTTTTTCCTTTTCTCTCTTCAGATTTGTTTTTCTATTGCAAATGCCAAGCTATTCAGCTCACAGGTTATTGATCAAGCAGAAAGGAGCAGAATATGGATGTGTTTTTTCTTAAAATCTGATTGCCTATGCTTTGAGATGGTATAAATCAATTTTATTCATGTAGCAACATCCAAACATTAATTCTCTGATATTACCTACTGGCGCAAAATGTATATTTATATTATCATTATTTGAACATTGTGTGTCAGAATAATATTTTTTTGCTGGGAGAAGGAACTATTGTTGCTATTGTTGCTGCTGCTGCTGCTGCTGCTGGTGATGATTACAACTATTATTACAAAACTCAGGCATCTTTCTTCACAACACTAGCTATATTCTTGGGCTGGAAGCTGATTTCTCTCTCTCTCTTTCTCTCTTTATAATTTTTTTATTTTTTAATATAATAATCCCATCTTCAATTAAACAGTGTGTCATCCGGGTACAAATAATCAAGATTTACAACAATATTCATTAATTCTATAATATTAAAATGATAATATTAAACAAAATGATCATAATATTTGCTTCTTTCTCTTAACTTACCTTCTTTATTTCACTAATCTTTTTCTTTTGTGTCCCTGTTTCTCACTTCCATTTTGTTGTCTAACCATTGATAAAATAAGTCCCATGTCATATAATATTGAGTTTGTTCCTTCTCCTTAATTGCTAGCGTTAGTCTATTCATTTCTGCACATTCTAATATTTTCCTAATCACATTCTCATCTGTGGGATCTCTTCACTTTTCCAATTTTATGCAAATACAATTCTAGCGGCAGTTAATATATGAATAATTAAATATACATTTCCCTTACTATATTTTCCAGGTAAAATCCCCAACAGAATATTTCTGATTTTAAATCAGTATGCTGCTTTATCATTTTTTCCAGCCACATATGTATTTTTGACCAATATTTTTTTGCTTTTGAACATGTATGATAATATGACCCAGGTATCTAGTGGCACTTCCAACATTTAGCTGATTTATCTTTAAACATCTTTGCCAACCTCGCTGGCATAAAACACCTTATATAAATTTTCTTGTATGCAGCTGACATTGTTAATTTATAATTCCTATCCCAGAGTTTTTGCCATTTTCTAACTCTACTGTATAACCAAAGTTTTCTGCCCATACTATCATTGTCTCCTTTACTTGTTCTTCTTCCAGTTTCATGCCTAATAAGTAGCTGTACATTTTCTTTATCAATTTTTCTTCTGTCCCTGTTAATATCTTGTCTAATTCTGACTTCCGGTGGCGCTGTAGGCACTGAAGATGGTCCTTTCGGATCGCCAGCCCCGTGATCTCGTTAAATCATCCAGACAGCACGCATCAGCTGTCTGATGGCTTGGAAACCTTTCCCTTGGGAGAAGAGGGAAAGGTGAGCTGCCAGGTGGAAGTAGAGCTCCCCAAGAGCCCCAGAAAAAATTCTAGGGACTCCAAGGGTGAGAGCTCCCTATTTAAGCTTGGTGAAAGCTCCGGATCCAGGATGCCTCTGCATTAATGTATTAATGCAGAACAAAACGCCGCGACAATCTCTGCTATCAAGATGAAAATTAATCCTAATTTACTTTAAGCAGATGGAGCAATGGCAGGAGGACAGGCTGATGTAAGCACCAGACCTCAACTCGATCTTTGAACGGTATTTGAGAAGAAAGGAAATGGCACCTCTGCTTAATAGGGTGTGAAAGTGAAAGTTAAGGAAGTCCTTGTTAGCATCGTTAGCGCCCTTAACTCGGTTTAAACTTGCTGGATTTTATATTTATGTGAAGAAATGTTAAAGAGAAAAGTTGAAGGACTACAGAATTGATTTACCCAACCCAAATAAGGAGTTTATGAACAGATTTGACTTTGTTGCAAAGTACAAAGTTTAAGTAAGATGGCTTCTATACAATTAAAGCCTGCTGTTTCTAAAGAATCTGGTGCCTTGTTAGCACAAATATATAAATTACAAGAAGAAGGAATTTCTAAAGGCTCAAATTTTTGCTATAGACCAAAAATTTAAGGAAATTGAAGAGAAAATAATGAAAATTAAAGACACTCTTGCAGCTCAGGACGAAGATATAAAAGAAGATACAGTGGCAACATTTAAAAGTTTTCTTGAATATACAAAACAGTTGGATGAAAGAGTTGAAGAAGTTAATCAAGTTAATTTGGATTTAAAAAATAAAATAGATGAGCTTCAGACCAAGGTAGAGACTGCAGATGAAGAACGGGTTTTGTTGCAATATAGAGTAATGGAATCTGCATTGAGAGTGAAAGGTTTGAAAGAAAATAAGCAAGAGAATTTAAAAGATGTCTTTGCAGAGGTTTTTGCACAGATGATTGGACAGAAACCTGTAGATTTTAAAACGCAAATTGAAAAAATCTATCATGTTAATTCATGGGTTGCAAGAGCCGTGGTAGCTCAGGCTGGTAAGAAGCCTGTTATTAGAACACAGCAGCCTGCAATTACTGCAGGTTCAAGCCCGGCCCAAGGTTGACTCAGCCTTCCATCCTTTATAAGGTAGGTAAAATGAGGACCCAGATTGTTGGGGGGGCAATAAGTTGACTTTGTAAAATATACAAATAGAATGAGACTATTGCCTTATACACTGTAAGCCGCTCTGAGTCTTCGGAGAAGGGCGGGATAAAAATGTAAATAAAAAAAAAGAGAGAAAGACAGTTACCAAGAGATGTAGTGATTTATTTTACAACTAGGAAGATTAGGACTGAGATTTTACAAGCTTCTTATAAAAAATAAAACTCAAATATTAGGACAAGAAGTATTAGTGCTAAAAGAAATTCCCTCTAAAATTTTAAGAAATAGAAAAGAGTTTGCTTTTTTGGTGGACAAATTTAGAAATCGTCAGATATGGTTTAGATGGGATGTTCCAGCTGGACTAACAGTAAATTATACAGGAGAGAAATATCAACTTAATATGGTGTTTAAAGCAAGAGATTTTTATACTAATGTATTGAAGGCTGGAACTCCACCACTGCTAAAAGTTAAAATGGGAAGAGAAGTGGAAGTGGTTAAAAAGTGTGAGAAGGTAGCAAAATAAATACAATCTAAAGTAGAGGCTTTGACTAAGGAAGAAAGGCTGAAAGCAGCAGGGAAAGAACAAAGAATGATTGTAATTACTAAATGTAAAGAACAAGGAGCAAAGAAGCAACAATTTCAAATGAAATGAGGTTTTTTTTATGGGAAAGGGTAAATCACAAGCAAAATTTTTGGATATAAAAAATAAAAAGGATAATTTATATTTGGCTTTAGCAAGTAGTTAACTAGATAAGTATAAAACTCAAGGGAATTTTTTTTCTTATATAAAATGTTTTATAGATGGTATTTGGAAATTAAATTGGGATGTACTTGTTTTAATCTGTAAGTTAAATGTGGGAGATATATTATATTGATGTTATTTTATTATATATGGTGGATTTAGTTATGTTGGACAAAAATTGATGTTGGGTCATATAAAGTGTTGGGAAAAAATTAAAAAAGAAATGGAATTGTTTAAGGTTTGTATGATAAAATGGTTATAAAATATTTGGTAATTCATTGTGATGGAAATATGAGGGAGGGAAAAAATGGGTTAAATGTTAATTTTATATAAGTTAAAAAGTTAAGAGAGAAAATTTTATAAAATGTTAAAGTTTGCTTGATTATATAAAAAATTAGAAGAAGATAATGTTTAATTAGTAATTGATGTTATTGGGTATAATTAAGGATTGGTAATAGGGACTACTGATTTTAAATTTAATATTTAGTTAGATTAATGTTAGTGTAATATTGGAAGATGGAATATTTGCTTACTATCAAAGACTGGATGTTAAAAGTATTGAACTGTTGGAAGTGGTGGAAATTTCAATGTACCTGAATGAATACCCACAAGAAAATATACTGGAATGAAGAAGAGCGCTATCTAACAAAATGAAATTTGGCGCTATCTAACAAAATGAAATTCAACAGTGAAAAAAGTAAGGTTCTACATTTAGGCCAAAAAAACAAAATGCACCGATACCGTATATGTGGTACCTTGCTCAATAGTAGTACCTGTGAGAGGGATCTTGGAGTCCTAGTGGATAACCATTTAGATATGAGCCAGCAGTGTGCAGCAGCTGCAAAAAAAGCCAACACAGTTCTGGGCTGCATAAACAGAAGGATAGAATCAAGATCACGTGAAGTGTTAGTACCACTTTATAATGCCTTGGTAAGGCCACACTTGGAATATTGCATCCAGTTTTGGTCGCCACGATGTAAAAGAGATGTTGAGACTCTAGAAAGAGTGCAGAGAAGAGCAACAAAGATGATTAGAGGACTGGAGGCTAAAACATATGAAGAACGGTTGCAGGAACTGGGTATGTCTAGTTTAATAAAAAGAAGGATTTTGGGAGACACGATAGCTATGTTCCAATATCTCAGGGGTTGCCACAAAGAAGAGGGAGTCGGGCTGTTCTCCAAAGCACCTGAGGGTAGAACAAGAAGCAATGGGTGGAAACTGATCAAAGAAAGAAGCAACTTAGAACTAAGGAGAAATTTCCTGACAGAACAATTAATAAGTGGAATGATTTGCCCGCAGAAGTTGTGAATGCTCCAACACTGGAAATCTTTAAGAAAATGTTGGATAACCATCTGACTGAGATGGTGTAGGGTTTCCTGCCTGGGCAGGGGGTTGGACTAGAAGGGGGTTGGACTAGAAGGCCTCCAAGGTCCCTTCCAACTCTGTTGTTATGTTATGTTATGTTAAAATGGACTGACTATATTTAGAACAATTATTAGATGAAGAAACATCAAATATTTTATGAATGAACATTTCCTTTTCTTTTCTTTATTATGGAGAAGGAGAGTTGAGGTTATAGGGGAGGGATGGGAATTTATGGATAATTAGTGTATTCTAGCTTATGATTGTTAGATCTTATACCCTGTATTTTACTCTGGGAAGTCCGGGGTGGGTGGGTGAAGGTGGGTGGGGGGAGGGGAGGGGGATGTAATGAATTTTTTTTTGGTAAAACTCTTTAATAAAAAAAATATCTTGTCTAATCCTGTTAATTCATTATAAAAACCATATAGTTTAACATCTTTCTCATATCTAGAATGTATCTGCACTTGTGGGTTCCATGCCATATCAATCCCTTGACTGCTCAATTCTTGTTTAGTTTTGAGTTTTCCCTTTTCATTCAAAATATCTTTGTATCTAACAATATTTTCCATGTTAATAACTTTTGGGTGAATCAGTGTTTCCACTGTTGAAAGCCAAACTGGTATCCTCAAGTAATGTTGTTCTTTAATTTTCTCCCACACTAACAATAATGCATTCATAATATAATGTCTTTGAAAGTAACCATGTATTTTATTTTCCCCATGCCACAACAAGGCATGCCAGGCCAATTGCAAATCATGCCCCTCCAAAGTCAATAGTCTTGTATGCCTCTCAATACAATCCACTCTTTCACCCATACGAGCATCACAGTCTGATAATACGATTCCCAATTTGGTAGCCCAAAGCCTTCTCTATTTTTTGAATCCTGCAGCATTTTAAAGATTATTCTTGCATTTTTCCCTTGCCAGATATAACTTAATCTCACTTTATAGAGTTCCTTAAAGTATTTTTTCCAAATTTTATTGGAATTGTTTGAAATATGTATAGTAGTCTTGGTAATATATTCTTTTTTATTCTTTCTATTCTTTCTATTCTTTCTATCAGTGATAATTGCAAATTTCTCCATTTCTCCAAATCTGCTTTAATTTGTTGCATCAGTTTCTAATAATTATTTTTCTTAATAGTTATACATCTTTCTAGGGGGCTCGTTTCTCAATAGAAGTTAGGAATCTCTCACCCAGCTCATTCACACTGTTCCTCAGTCTTTTGCGTTTTCTTCATCGGTTGGCTTTCAAAGCTTTGGTCAGGCACGCAATGACTGTTTTTTTTTCTTCCTGCAGGATTGAGAGCCTTCTCTGGATCAATCAGGGAGATTATGAACTCCCTGAAATCAACAGAGTATGCTCCTTTGGAGGTGATTTAGGTACATCTGAACGTCCTTGCAGTTCGAATTTCAGAGTGATCTCACGGAGCCCCATGGAGATGCATCATGTCTCTGCAATGTCAGTCTCACCCTCTCCTGGTTTTTCTCTTTTTGACACATTTCAACCCTGATGTTTTGGGATTTTAGGGAAGTCTGTTTTCTCATATGAAGGAATTTGGCGTGCCCTGGCTCCCTTCCCTGAAAAGCTCTCCAGCAAGATTTCAGAGAGAAATTTATCAATCAACCCAATTTTAATCCTTCTAATCAGTTTATAGTAAATTTCACAATCCAGGAGAGCAGGAAGGGAAAAGCCTGAATTCATTTTCTCTATTTCTGCTATAAAAAGTGTGCACTGAACTTTTATCTCCATGCTTCCCAATTTACATTGTTTCTTCCCCCACTCACTGTACACATCGGCCAGGGTGTCCAGCCTTGGCAATTTTGAGGTTTGTGGACTTCAACTCCCAGAATTTCCCTAGGGTGGTTGGGGAATTCTGGGGGTCCACAGATCTTAAAGTTGCCAAGGTTGGATAGCCCTGACATAGACATTACAATGCAATGTGCAGTCTTATTATGAAAGTTTATGCATAAAAAATTACATATTGATGACGAGATAGCTTTCTTCTCAAACCAACAGCTCAAATATGGGAAGAAAGAATGGCCAAATGAACAAGGCATGTTCTGGAAGCATAGGGGGATGATGGAAATCTCTTTGTTTGTAGAGTGGAGTGTGGGTGGGTGGTTTTTCATTATTTTAGGAGCTGCTGTAACATCAAGGGGTAAGTTAATGAATCTCTGAACATTTTGCACTCTCCTGGGAACACAGGTTGGAACACCCATTGATGTTCTCTACCTATTTTTATTGTTTCAAGATCAGCTAAAAGGAAGAGTATTGTTTTAAAATACTTTGGAAGCATTGGATGACACAGTGGGAATGTGAGTCTTGTAGTGTGTGGTGAGGCCACAAAAAGACAAAAAAAATAATTTTTGTTAATAAAAAATCTAACTGGATAATGCTAAATAATAGCAGCTGAAGTGTGTTGTTGTTGAACTACAGCCCTCTCCCACATTAAAGTCAACAAGTAACAAAAAAGTATTGTCCATACTGAGTGCATAGAATCTTGAGTTATTCTGTGGTCCTCCATCTACATCTTCAACTCAGCAGCAAAAGACCTGGATCAGTATTTTGGAAAACAGGAAAATTAAGAGAAGTCTAGAATATATATTGGGATATGTGGCTGCTTTCCTGATAGATATATATGGACCTAATTGGGATAACATTTAATTTCCAGCCTAAATATAGAGTGGACTACGGACACAGGGTTTCTTCAAGGCTGGCTATAATTGATTCCTCCAAACTAGAAGAAAGATTGGAATCTGTACAATAACACCACTGAGAGACTTGACAGAGAAGGCATGAAATACAAAATATTAAAGCCCAGATTAGCCTTCTTTCTTGGTCTACAATAGCCTAAAGTCTGATTTAGACTTCGTCAACTTCCTGACCTTCGGACCTTCCGCCGCGAGCTTAAGACACATCTATTTATCTGTGCAGGACTGGACTAGATTTTTTAAATTTTAATTGTTTAAATTTTAGATTTGGTTTTAAATTGGGGTTTTATTATTTATATGTCTATTTTAAATATTCGGCCTATTTAATAAGTTTTTTAGACTAATGTTTTACTTTGTATATTTATGTTGTTTTTAGATGGCTGTACACCGCCCTGAGTCCCTAGGGAGATAGGGCGGTATAAAAATATGAATGAATAAATAAATAAATAAATAAAATTATTGTTTTAATTTTTTTCCCTACAATTTACCTACAATAGAAATAGCTCCATGTGCACTTCTGAGACTATGGATGGCTATTTCCTTTTTTCTTGATTTCTCCTTATATTAGGCTATTTCTTATATCCTGCTTTTCTTTCTTCCTTTGGCTTCCATCCAAATTTGATATTTATTGAAGAATGATTTTCAAAAGATTACAGAATCCAGTACTTCCTAGAAACAGTAGATCTGAGTGATTTGTAACGGAATAAGACAACTAACTTACACCCACAAACTTGCACAGGCTACCCCCAATATGTTTTTATTTTGTATTTTTAAGAAACTGCAGCTGGATAGAGTATAAATTAAAGAGAAGACTTACTTCTGTAGGGCAAGACAGTATTTGGCCCTTTCATCTTGTTTTTTCCATCAAAATCCATGGCTGCTGCTTTCTTTTCTTTTCATTTTTTATTTGGTCTGCAAGAAATATGATGTAGCTATCTGGGGATGGGGGCTGAGCAAGCAGCTGAGGGGGATATTTTTTTGATGAAAATAGCTACAGGGAAAAGAGTTCGTAGTCCCTTGCTCTGATCAATCTTACTATCCATACAGCCTCTTTGTGGTTTTTAAAACTAACATCAGGGACATTAGATTCTGCTTTATAAGCTTTCTGGAGCAGAGTTTAGATTGAATCTTTTTCATTTGTCAAGCCCTATTAGAACATTCAACTACAAACATTTATACAGCGTCTATATACTTGCCGTGTATAGTGCAGTATCATCATATGATAACTATTATGGTAATGTATCAAATTTTTGAATCCAAACACAAATCATGTTAAATACCAGTTTTGCTTCTCCAAAGCGAAGTGACCTTTCCACAAATGCATTGTAACTCTTTAAATGATAGTTCATGAAATGAGAGGTAACAGACTTGTAAAACATGCTGACAAATGGCATGCTTGTTTAACTTAAAGAATCCAGAGTGAAGAGGGAGACAGCGGGGTTCCCTCAGACATTTTGCCTCTTTCCAAAATATCTGGCCAAGCAGACAATGCGACTCTACACTGGTCTATTGGCAATGATTTCTTTAAATAATCATCCGCTTTAGACATTTGAGCTTTTGCCAAGTAGCTGTTTCCCATTTATTGTTTTTGGTGTGATAAGATATGTATACATTCCAGTTTAGCAGAAAAACTCAGCGAGAACAATCTGATGGTAACAAACATCCATTTACTTTGCTTGATTTTTAATGCAAAAATAAATAAATAAATCAAAGTATTCCTGAGCATAAAGTAATATTAAGGTGCAACACGAAATATAACATAGATAGCCTTATACATACTGCTGTATCTCAATATTACTTTTATCTTCTATTCCATTGTGAAAACAAAAGAAATGGTTTATCTATTTATCTTCATCAATGTTAAATACAGAGATAGTTAAAATAGTCTTTTTGTGTGGGTGCATTTGCTTTGTAGGGAGTTCCTAAAGACTTTTAATTCCAGAAAGATTTTTCTGATGTGGGTATAGATTGCTGGTCTCACTGTTATCATTTGCTTTTTGTGCCTGTCCTGCTTTGGGGTATGTAAGAATTATTTTCTATTCATTACTCTGCTCATTTCCATTATTAAGCTTTCATTCATTAGTTAGAATTGCAGTTACTTAATTATTGATCAACTCATTCCACTCATAATTTGCATACATTTTCATTTGCCGTTAATTTCATTGAGAGAGGTAATCCATCTTCTACATTTAATGCCAATGGTTCCCACTGAAACATTAGATGTGTCCTTGGAAATATTGTTATTAATCTCAGTGTATTGATATTACTGTTCTACGGTCCCGTCTCCTCACAAGGCCGCTTTCTGTAACCTCTAGAGGCTTATGTGTCACTCTTCAAGAAATGAGAAACAACTTGAAAGAAAAAAGAATTGATTTGTTTTTTCCCCCTCCATTCCTACTCATTTTGGCTGTGAAAATAAATGCAATAATTGAGAATTGTTTTCCCTTTTATTATTGATTGATTGGTTGGTTTAGCTTGTGGATGATATCAGTTGTAGCCAAATTCAAGTGGTGACAAATTCTTTATTTTTGTAGCAATGGTTAAAACAATACAGAAAAACAGTATATTATGTAGAAAAAAATCCTATATAAATATTTTCCATATGCAGTTGGTCCATTTCCACTTCAGTCTCTGAAAGCTTGCTGCAATAAACAGGTCTTGATGGATTTTCTGATTTTCAAAAAGGTTGGGGCTAGCATGTATTTGCATGAAATATGAATAATTACCTTTAGCTTTATTATGAACATTCACAAAATTGAATTATGTAGTTCCAGGAAAATACTAGATAGACAACTGTTGGATAAAAATTCTAGTAACAAAAGAGATGAAAGAGGTATAACTTCCTTCAGAGGTCTGAACAAAGTTGTTTGTTTGTTTATGAATTGAATTTATATACCCACACATCTCTTACTCTAGTGAACTTCTTACTCTAGTTCACAATACAAAGATATCATAAAAATATTACAATGTACCTAAGGCCCATAAAGCCTGTCCACACAGTCAAAATTCTATACATTTAATATCTAGGTAACAAGTTGGACCCAACATCTGAAAGAAGATATAGGTTTTTAAGGTTTTATAGAATACTAAGCAGAATCACAATATCCAGCTCTTATGGGAGATGCTGTTCCATAGTGAAGGTATTGCAACATTGAAAGTTTGTTTCCTGGTCTTTCGAGGTAGCATTGTTTTGCAGAGGGTAGTGCAAATAACTTCTTCCTGTGACATGTAGTGTTTTATGGATGACCACTAGTATCTTAAATCATACTGGGAAATCTATTGGGAGCCAATAGAGCTTGCATAACAATGGTGTCAGATGGGAATACTGCCTGTACTGTCACATTTTTGATGAGCTGCAGTTTTGAACAATTTTCAAAGGCAGCACTATGTAAACCATATTGCAAGTGTCCAGTGGTTTGAGTCTCAGAACAATTCACAAAGGTTGTTTTTCTCTCTTCTATCTGTGATCCCCCCCCATAAAGGTTTATTCTCATTATTTCCCCTTATTTCAGATTTCTTAATAAATAAATCTAAATTTTATCTTTCTTCCTTTAAGAAAGGAAGACAAATGTGCCATGCTAATATCTCCAAATTTCTGTAATTTTCATTGTGAGGGGACTGTTCAAGTTGTCTAACCATTTTGCCTTTCTCAATATACTGTATTCTCTGCATTTTTCAACATTTTGAAGGCCAACACTATGCTCAACATTTGGTTGGCTGAAGCTAACAGGGTGAGTTTCACACATCACTTTGGATGTGTAGGAGGAAAATTGGATTTCTTTTTGAAACTGTCATATGGCTGCTTTAGGGTTTATTTGATTATGACAATGTTAATGTGTTTTATCCTTAAAAGGGTAAGAAAGTGTACTGTCAGTTTTCATCAAATACTTAGAGTCCTTTCAAGGCCTTAGAAAGAGATGGAAAATTGTATATCCTGTTCTGTATGAATTCCACCAAAATGCTGTAATGTTCCTTTTAAAGTAATTTCAGAAATCCAGTGTAAGAGTCCCCCAATAGCAGTGCTAAACTACATAATATAAAAATGCCATGAAATTGCCCTGAATTCTGCAAAACATCTGATTTTTTTTCCTGTGTAGTCCAGCACTGATAACATAGCAATTAAGACTAAATGGTGCTCTGGATTTGAAGTGCAAAACATGATTCGGAGTCTGTGTGACTATAGAAGCACCATCTGCTGGCAACTCCTGAAAGCAGCTGCCTCGTCTCTTGGGTTCACATGCTTGACCTCTGCAGCTGCCCTATGACCCTGGAAAAGACTTGCTTTAAAGTGTCCTCAGCAGGTGTTGCATGCATAAAATCACATTTTGCCCTTCCAACCCAAAATGTTACACTGTCCTAATATTTAAACATCTCTCAGTTACTTATTATTTTCATCAGCTTTCCTGTTTTAATTGACAATAGACAACACATTTGGTAAAAATAAAATAAAAAAAGGAGAGGTTTCCAAAAAGGAAGGACTAGAGTGCATGTGTAACAATTGTGAATTCACTTACCAATGCTGAGATTTTGAACTAAAGAACTTGCAAAGGACAGGCATAATTTGGTTCTGCTCTGTTTGTGTATTTTGTGGCAGTAGTCACATGGTCTCCTGTGATTTTATTCCCCTTGAGTTTATTCAGGTACAAACCAAATCAAAAGCTAATGCCTATTGGAGAAGATCATTGTTATGTATTCATTTCATTTTTTTTAAAATGAACAATGCGTCTTCACTAAGATCACATTAATTGTTCTCATGTGTTGGGAAATTGTTGGGAGGCCTGTTTTTTCAATTGCTGCTGTTCCTTGACTCTTTCCCCACCTCCAAAGCAGCATATAGATTTGCCCAGTGCTGAATATAAAATCTAGCAGTGATACTCTTTTTAAATGGAGGTGAGTAAAGGTGATCTGAACAGGAGTTTGTTCATTCTAGTATGTGCACTGAATGATGAGAAATGCATACAGCAGGAAGAAGGACATATTGCAAAAATACAATATGGATTGCAGAGGATTTGTTGTGTATATACATGTTGTGAATATATATGTGTGTGTGTTTAATATATTAATACTATTCAGAAATTTATCCTTAATACATCATACACTGTATTCATAACATGACAACTTTTGAATTATAAAATTATATTTTTATTTGATTTAAATAATTATGGTTTGGACCAAAGATGAATAAATTATCTATGTACACAAAGGAAGAAGAGCAGCATGGCTATTCAGTTCCACGTCAAAGTATAGATACAAATGTAAGTGCTAGTATAGTGAGCAACAATTTATTTAAGACTGCCTTACCAACCGAGACATCAAACAAAAGATATCCTTGACATCAAAAGGCTTGTTTGGCTCAGAAAGTAGAAGTTTAAAGAATAAAATATAAAGAACTGTGTGTGGAAGGGTGGATGTTAGCTGCACCAAATAGAAAAAAAGAGCACATTTTCAACTAAGAAAGATTGAGATGAACAATGCCTACATACATGTATACTTACCTGAATCATAAATGGTCACCTATTATTTCAAGCAACATCTACACTTTCTTCATGAAGGCATTCAAAATTAGGATGAATTAGTAGCACTTTTTCAGACTAGCTCGTTTTATTAAAAGCTGTCAGCCTTTATGAACTACAGCTCACTTCATCAAGAATTAGATGAAAAGTTATGCTGCTTAATAAAATGTGTGAGTCTGAAAAGGAGCATCCAGATTCCTTCTGAGGTTCATCTATCATAGATTAATCCATCTCTCCTCATACAATATTTCTGATTACCTGACTAGGTAATATCATCAATTCAATAGTTGGGTAACCAGGAGCCATGGTGGCACAATATTGCAGGCTAATTCAGTTCCCTGCCTTGATCTTCATCAGGATTGAACTCCAGGCTTTGGGCAGAGTTAACCTGTAATACTGCATTTTAACCACTGTACCACCAGGGGTGCTTACTTAGATTTCTCACAAGGTTGACATCAGTCATGAAAGTCTGAAAATACATTTCTCCCCCTTTGCCTTTCAGCCCAAAAAATTAGGAAGTGTTCCTTCTGAGACATTCATGAGATCGACCTGTCTGTCTGTCTGTCTGTCTGTCTGTCTGTCTGTCTGTCTGTCTATCTGTCTATCTGTCTATCTGTCTACCTACCTACCTACCTACCTACCTATCATCTGTCAATGCAAGTGATAAGATGAATATAGTTCTATGCTTTCATACAAGCACTTATGCAGAATAAGCTCATGTATTTTATAAGCAAATATAAATGAAGCAAGACATTATTTAAACCAGCACTGAATGGCAAACATACACTTTGTAGATAGCAAGGGACAGTTACAATAGGATTGTCCATAATAATTGGCCTTTGTGACCATAAATGTCTATGATTTGCTTTTATTAGGTTTTTTTAACTGAAAAAAACAGTGATAGGCACATATGAGCTTACAATGAAGCATCTATATAAGATTAAGGAAGATGCTACTGAAGAATCAACATGAGTGTTTCAATACAATCTTTAGCAGTACTCCCACGTTAAATACAGAAGTGAGTTCTGGTTCTGCTAAAGTGTATAATTTGTAGGTCCAGCCAATAAGCAGAAGTGTCTACAATGCATTTGGGGTACATAATCTGCAAACATTGCACAAATTTAAAAATTAATTCAAAAATATTTTTTACAGTATTTTAAAGTTTTTTATTTATTTATTTATTTATTGACATCACAGTATATATAAGCATTAACATGAAACAACCATACAACATATAAGCATATATATGAACATTAGTATGTAATAACTATATTAATTGGATATAATGAAGAGGTGAAGTATACTGTGAAGGCAGTATGGGAAGGGGTGAATTTGATTTGCAAATTGAAAAATCTACTCTGTGATTAGCCCTCTTGAAAATGAGATCAGAAATAGGAGCATCTGTCCTTGCTACAGATAGCGATATGGCCTCTCTCCTGGGTGTGACCAACATTTCAGTTGCCTTACTGTGTATCTGTGTGACCCACATCACACACACACACCAAGAAGGGGCAATATGCTGCTATAACCTGGATTGATTTCATCTTCTGTGTATGTGTATTATCCACCCCAACACACATCATAATTCAATAAACCCAGCTGTTCTGTATTATTTACATTACACTGCCATCCAGGCTGACCCAAAGAGCAAAAGAAAATAACAGGGCATATTTGCAGCTTAATAAAAACATTGCAGTAGGGAGCCCTTCCTGAACCATTACACTTAGTTGCTTGGAATCGCCTTTGCTGATTTAACAAACTGGCTTGGACAAATGTTTAACATGCTTGCTGTAATGACATTCAGATGTTTCCCTCTCCCCCCTCCTCCTCCCCTTTTTATTCTCTTCCCTTTAGCATTTGTGTCCTTGCCCAGTTGAGTGGGAATAAATAAATAAGGAAATGAACTGCAATGAAAGGTGATGGGCTGGCATGAAGGGTGGGGCTAGGGAAGCAAGAAGGGGGCTGACTGCTCCTGACAGATTGGGTGGGGGGAAGTCAATATGATGTATCTGAGACAGGCCAGGCTTTGCACTGTAGAATAAATTACATGATTCGCTGAATGCCTGGGCTTCACACAGACATACACAAAATTGGAAAGATAAAAGCTTGCATTGGCTTCAGATGATATTTACTGCTTGATGGATTTACTAGCAGCCCCAGCACAGTCATACTGTATTGAATTATTGGCCTCTATTTAGCTGTGTGTCCATCGAAGCTTGAGTGTCCATTTAAGCGTAAGTGAGCTGGAGCTCTGCCAAAGCTTTCTGAAGCTGGGGAAGCAGAGGAAGAGGCATGCTAATGGCAAGCTGCTTGAATTACAAGGAACTGAAAAGAGAGACAACAGAGCAAGCTGTGCTGTTTGCTTATCAATATTAATCTTGGAATAAATATTAATGAAGGCCACCAGCACATCAGGATTTCTTTCTTTAAAAATCATTTTTATCTTCGCATTGTTCACCCCCTACCCTGAGAGAGAGAGAGAGAGAGAGACAGAGGGGAGAGATTGAGAACGAGAGTTAGCTGGAAGTCGTGATGTGTGATTTGTCCCTTCAGTTCTCCCTCCAAAGTGAGAGAAGCCATTAGCTTTATAGTGATCCATTGTCTCACCAGCAGGATTTCTCAAGGCAGAAAAGGCACATGAAATTCTAGCTTCAAGGAAGTATACAGCGACCTATAATACGTGATAAAAATAGCACTGCCTTACACAAAGGGATGTTGTTATAGATACATGACCCTGTTTTTTCTGAAGTAGTTTAGTTATGAAATACCATTTTAGTCACATTGAACCCTAAGAGACAGAGTCATGTTTTAGAAGGCTGTCCAGAATAACAAACAGAGAAAAGGGATATCATAAAAAAATAGAGAAATCAAGCAGGTTTTTAAAGGTCTCAAATTTTTTTAGGCTTCAAATATCATACATTGGGATGGGATTTGTTTGTACAATAACGGACCAAAGCTATTTTAAAAGGAGACTTGAATAGAATGGAAATGTAACTCACCCTGTGGAATACTTGATTAAAAGAGCAGCTCCCTAAATATTGCTGCAGTAATATTTTTTTTAAAATGATGGCCAGGATAAAAGGTTGCAACAATTTTCTAAAAATATGTCAATTAAGTCAGATCTGTTTACTGATTCTCTAAGTATGTGATGCCTCAGAATTTATTATGAAACATGCACTCAGTTTCAAGTAACATGGTTGTAACGGTCTTTCAAAATGGATGGTGATTTTCTTCCTTATAGCTGAGATTGTCTCTTTATTAAATTACATCTAGCCACGCTTTTTCATTATTGTCACATTTACATTCTAATCTAATCCTAAAGGTTTATGGAAATAGACATATAGTTACATAGTATTTATTTAAACTGATATAATACACCATTTTCAAGTTATCATAAGGAAAGTCAAATTCAATATTGGTATTAATGCTAAATGTTAAAAAAGTTAAGGTATTGCCATAAAAGATCACTTAAACATGATAGCATTTAATGTTACTCCTGCTCTATCTAAAAATAAATGTCACTTTGTGAGTCTCTCTATTTCTGGCCCTCCATTACTTCATGTTATTCAATACTTCTTCTATTGGCTGTACGGAAGGTGCAAGAAAATGAATAAAAAGGGAGTCAGTTGCTGTACAAACCTTGCATTCATTCTTTCTTCACTATGTTTTCTCAGGAAGGGGGAAAATCAATTTAAAGCCAGAAACCACAAACTGTGTGGAGTGATTAACAAAGCAATCCCTTACTACAGGTGAAGGAGACAGGGAGATATGATGAGGAACTCCAGCATCTGGGCTGAAGGAGTGAGACTAAAATGGAAGTCCCCACCAATGAAGTATGCCTGCCCTGAATCTCCAGAGGAAATCCTGCAGATCTGTCTTGGCAATGTTCATAATCTGAAGCAAATGCTGAGCCAATAATTAATTGGCTTACTTTCCTAAACTGTGCATAAGCCCCACACCAAAGTGGGAAATAACTCTTCTTTGTGGAAGGGGCCTTCAGACTATTTCAATTGCAGCTAGTACTGTGGTGTAGTTAGTGGATTGCTGCTCCAAGACTGTTTTTAGATCCAAAGCAATCATTCAAATGAAATTAATACAAAAATATTATTTTGAAAAGTTAGCACAGAGGAGAGTGTAAATTATGTCTACTCATTTATTGCCTTGGTTTCTTTGCAGATGACCTGTCCATTTAAAGATCATAGAGAACGTTTTTTTTAAAAAATTATCTCAGAATTTGCACAGGATTGAAATCATGCTGATAATCATGTGTCTATAGCCTATATATTGTATTCATTAAAATATGTGCATTGACATACATACAGTCAAAGTTTGATACATCAATGTTTACTGTGACCATCTTCTCTGAGTCAATCTGCCCATTCTGTAAGATCTGAGAAAGAGTTCTTGCTGAATGTCCTACCATGAAGGGAACCCCTCACACCCAGATAACTATATAGCCAACATGATTTTAAAACATCAATACATATTAAATGTAACAAAAAGTTTAAAAGCGTATAAGCGTATAAGCAAGTAAAGAATGACAACCAAGGATCAACACCTTCATCAACAAAAATTAACAAAAACTCATGGGATCAGACATGCAATCCATCAGGGTTTCTAAGTTCAAACATTCTTTGTGAGAGTCCTAGCTTATCACCAGACCATTTTCTTCTTATTACATTTTTAAAAAGTCTTAAAATTGTGGCTCTTCAAAGAATGTTTGAAAAGTACCGTATATACTCGAGTATAAGCCGAGTTTTTCAGCACGGTTTTTGTGCTGAAAAGCGCCCCCTCGGCTTATACTCGAGTCTACGTCTCGATGTACTTCGGGAACCCCGCACAGGAGACGCCAAAGAGGCGGCGAGATCGTCCGGCGGGATTTGCCCAAGGCTGAGCAGTTCGCCGCGCGGACCCGAGCCAAGCCGGTCCCAGTCCAGCCGAACGGTGAAAGCGGAGCGGCGCTCGGCATGTCAGGGAAACCTCCTCCTCAGCCGAGAAGGCTGGCGGCTCCCCCGCCCCGCCGCGCGGACCCGAGCCAAGCCGGTCCCAGTCCAGCCGAACGGTGAAAGCGGAGCGGCGCCGCATGTCGCCACCGCTCGCTGGACTGGGACCAGCTTGGCTCGGGTCGCAGTAACTCCCGCCAGGCTGTGCCGCGAGGAAACCATTTAAAAGCCCAGCTTCTGAAGCACGGAGGAGAAGAAAGCAAGCCTGGCGGTGCAGTGAGAGGCGGGCGGGGGAGCCGCCAGCCTTCTCGGCCGACGCTTTCACCGTTCGGCTGGACTGGGACCGGCTTGGCTCGGGTCCGCAGTAACTCCCGCCAGGCTGTGCCGCGAGGAAACCATTTAAAAGCCCAGCTTCTGAAGCACGGAGGGAGAAGAAAGCAAGCCCTGGCGGTGCAGTGAGAGGGCCGGGCGGGGGAGCCGCCAGCCTTCTCGGCCGACGCTCGGCATGTCGGGAAACCTCCTCCTCAGCCGAGAAGGCTGGCGGCTCCCCGCCCGCCGCGGACCCGAGCCAAGCCGGTCCCAGTCCAGCCGAACGGTGAAAGCGACATGCCGGCGCTGCTCGCTTTCACCGCTCGCTGACTGGGACCGGCTTGGCTCGGGTCCGCAGTAACTCCGCCAGGCTGTGCCGCGAGGAAACCATTTAAAAGCCCAGCTTCTGAAGCACGGAGGGAGAAGAAAGCAAGCCCTGGCGGTGCAGTGAGAGGGCGGGGCGGGGGAGCCGCCAGCCTTCTCGGCCGACGCTTTCACCGTTCGGCTGGACTGGGACCAGCTTGGCTCGGGGCCGGGGTAACTCCCGCCAGGCTGTGCGGCGGGGGAACCCATTAAAAAGCCCAGCTCCTGAAGCACGGAGGGAGAAGAAAGCAAGCCCTGGCGGTGCAGTGAGAGGGCGGGGCGGGGGAGCCGCCAGCCTCCTCGGCCGACGCTCGGCATGTCGGGGAAACCCTCCCTCCCTCAGCCGAGAAGGCTGCCGCCGCGCGGACCCGAGCCAAGCCGGTCCCAGTCCAGCCGAACGGTGAAAGCGCCGGCCGAGAAGGCTGGCGGCCCCCGCCCGCCTCTCACTGCACCGCCAGGGCTTGCTTTCTTCTCCTCCGTGCTTCAGAAGCTGGGCTTTTAAATGGTTTCCTCGCACAGCCTGGCGGAGTTACTGCGGACCCGAGCCAAGCTGGTCCCAGTCCAGCTGAACGGTGAAAGCGGAGCGGCGCCGGCATGTCGCCACCGCTCGCTGGACTGGGACCGCTTGGCTCAGGTCCGCGGCGGGCGGGGAGCCGCCAGCCTTCTCGGCTGAGGGAGGGAGGGTTTCCCCGACATGCCGAGCGTCGGCCGAGAAGGCTGGCGGCTCCCCCGCCCCGCCCTCTCACTGCACCACCAGGGCTTGCTTTCTTCTCCCTCCGTGCTTCAGAAGCTGGGCTTTTAAATGGTTTCCTCGCGGCACAGCCTGGCGGGAGTTACTGCGGACCCGAGCCAAGCCGGTGCCAGTCCAGCCGAACGGTGAAAGCGTCGGCCGAGAAGGCCGGCGGCTCCCCCGCCCCGCCCTCTCACTGCACCGCCAGGGCTTTCTTTCTTCTCCCTCCGTGCTTCAGAAGCTGGGCTTTTAAATGGTTTCCTCGCGGCAGGCGGGAAGAAGATGCTCGGTAGCAGCGGCGGCGGAGGCAACCACCACGTCAGGAGGCTTTCAAGAAGGCGGCGTCCGAGGGGAGCAAGGCCATGATGCAGAAGGAGAACTCTACAATATATAATGCTCCCCACTCCCAACCCTTGAGGGCAAGCCAGAAAGATACCAAGATTGATGATAGTAGGAGCCATCCAATTAGAAAAAAAGATACAAGTGAATGGTTGAAGACCTGAATATTACTATTCCCTACTGGAATAGCCTAATATCAGTTTTCTTCTGAATTTACATTAGATAACATTCAACTTATAGAGCCATCTAATTGATTTGCTCAAATAATAGAAGTTAAAAAATATGCCTGTGCTTTGCCATCTGAATTACTTATACAAATAACTCATGATGGCAAACGATCCAGCAGACATTTTCCTCCTACAACCACCACACTCTGAGGCGAATATGGCTGAAGGAGTATGATTAGCCCAAGGTCAGAACTCATGGTCTCTGGCTTTCTAGCATGGTACCCTTTAGACCAAACCGACTATTTTTATTATATCTCGTAGGAATTATGCCTGGTAGGTAGGTACAAAGTCTAAATTACTTACAAGACATAAAGTACATTGCATTGGGAGACATTTGTTTGTATCTGAAAGCTTTCAAAAACTACTGAAGAAGTTGCCACCAAACTCTATTTTACTATGACAAAAGGTGAAATCTATTTATAATACAGCAGGTGAGTATATTAACTGTATTTAATTAATAGAAGCCTCTTCCTACTTTTGGAAGGCAGCTGCAAGCATTATCCAAACAAACAAGATTTAAGTATCAAGTATAAAAATAAATATTCAAATAAATATTCATGTTATTTTACTTGGCTCTATCTTTATTTTTTACATTGACCAGTAGCTGCCTCATTTCCCACCCTAGGCTTATACTCGAGTCAATAGTTTTTCCCAGTTTTTTGTGGCAAAATTAGGTACCTCGGCTTATATTCGGGTCGGCTTATACTCGAGTATATACGGTAATTTCCCCTAAATGAAGTTGCCTCATATTGATATGATTTACCATATTTCCCTGAAAATAAGACCCTGTCTTATATTTTTTTGAACCGCGAAATAAGCGCTGGGCCTTATTTTCAGGGACGTCTTATTATTTTGAGGCATGTGGAGCAAGACAGGGATCCTCTTGCTGTCTTACTGATTTCCAGATGTCTCCCTAACCAGATCAGCTGCGCATGCATTTAAATATTTTCGGGGAGGGCTTATTTTGGGGGGAGGGCTTATTTTTGGAGGGAGGGCCTATTTTCGGGAAAACATGGTATGACAATTGGTTTTTATTTTTAATCCCATGATATGAATACTGTATATTTATCAAGGTACCTGGCTATGGAGCAATATATAAGTTGTAGAAATAAATAGTTTAAATAATGTATAAAGGCATCATGACTTTAAAGGAGACTGGCAGCATTATAGCTTCATTACAGATGTCAGAACCACAACTTATCTAAGGGGCCAAGACTGAACAGGAAAAGAAAATGGGTAGATAGTTTAGGTGGAAATAAGTTTGAGGAAAGGCAAATAGTTCTCAAAAATATTATTGTGGTAGGTGGAATGTCCAGTAGTTTTGAACCAGAATTATATACCAACACAATAATTGGTTTCAATAACAATTTAGAAAACAATCCAGTATGACTCACAGGCCACACAGTTTGATACAGAGCTGAATCTGAAGCAAGACTGGGAAACCTGAAACTTTGTGCTTCCCACGAAGTCTTGTGGAAAATCCACAAACAGCTGTAAAGTTTAAATGTTATAATTACATATCCCAGATACGGTAGCTTTCTGAGGGAATGAAACCTGTTAGATCTTAAAAAATTATTGCAAGCTTTTTGGTGGTCAGGTTTTTAAGCAGTAATACTTATAAAAATTCACTAAAGAAAGAGAAAAAAAGTATGTGTAGAGAAGAACTAGAAGTAGCAGACCACTACATATACTTCGGCCAATAGATCTCAATGGAAGGTAGTACAATAAAGGAAATTGAATGGCATGTTAAATGTGAGTTGGCAAGCTTAGCATAATTTTCAGGAACAATCTTCCCCTACGTCTGAACAGTTTTTGATCAGTGTATGCTACCTGCTGTAACATATCCCAGTGAAACATGGACACTAACCTCACAATCGATACAAAACTAACAAGTGGCACAAAGAGCCATGGAAAGTTACATGATCAGCATTACAAGACAAGATCAAAAGACCTGTACATGGATTAGAGAAGAAACGAAAGCAGTGGTGGGATTCAGCCAATTCGCACCACTTCGGGAAAACCGGTTGTTAACGTTCTGAGCAGTTTGGCAAACTGGTTGTTGGAAGAAATCATTAGGGCAGAGAACCGGTTGTTAAATTATGTGAATCCCACCACTGAACGAAAGTATATGATGTCACCAAGAGAATAAAAGAATTGAAATCAAAATGGGCTGGTGACATAGCAAGAAAAACTGATGGCAGCTGGGCCAAGACAGTCATAGAATGGATCCCGCTTGATAAAAAGTGTTTACGAAAGAGACCTAAAACAAGATGGAGCAACAACAACAGCAAGCATTGTGGGCCCAATTGGCAAAAGAAAGCTCAGGACTGTATAGATTGGAAACATGAGGCAGAGACCTTCATCCTGCACTGGATAGATAATGGCTAAAATAACGATGATGACTTGTTAAAAGACATGTGGTTTTTATTTGTATATGATCTTAAGGATATACTTTTGACTTTCCTGAGCCACACTGAATGAAGAGGAATTGTCTTGGGCCACATATAAAATACATATTTAATGCATTTAAATCTCATAATAATGTTAATAGTTTACAATTTTGTGGTGCGTCATTACTAGCTGCCCAGGGCCGCATTAAAAACCTCTTTGAGGACCATGGTTTCTGTTTTGTTAAAACATTTGTTTAGGCAGATTCCCATACAGAGAGTGGGGGGAGGAAGTGAGATAAAGATTCATTCTGTTTCCTTTTTTCAAAATCTAGTTTGCTCTGTGTTGTATCTTTCCCCAAATCCCAGCAAAGGGATTTTATTCCTAGTATATGAGTAGGGGATTCAGTTCTAATGAAATAAATGATGAGAGATAAGCAAAATCAGACTGTGCTAAGAGAGAAAAAAGATAGAGAATATAAAACAAACAAACAAACCCTTATTTAAATATTAAAATGCAAATAGTGAATGTTGATAAAGATAAATGACAAAAGGAGAATTCAGTGTTCCAGATAACAGTGTTGGCTTGCTATAAAGTCTTCCATAAAATACTTGTAGTATCACAGATAACAAGATGTTTCTAAATGAATTAATATCTGTGCACATTCACATTTCAATTAAATTAAATTAAACCTAAACTCATATTTTACCCAGAGAAGGATGAACCATTAGCACCAAGCAGAAAAACAAATTACACCACAACTTCCTAACTAATATTTTTAACTTACTCCTGCAGAAATAGAAGACTTTATATAAAAATTTCCTGTTTATAGTTTTCTGAGTTTTCCCCCAGATTCTTGGAAATTTCAAACTTTGATCAGAAGCTAATATTCTGTTTTTTCCTTTCCTAGTTCACAACTTCTGTTCCTGTTTTAAAAGGACCAAAACTTTCTATATTGAGAAAAGGGATTCTGTGTAAATGAGGATATTAATTTTGACTGACAATGGGAAATGTGTCTTCTGTGCCTGAGTTCGCAACTTGTAGCATATGGAATCTCAAGAGAGTATAGTCAACCTATATAAGATGGTATTATATGATAGAGGTTTATCAGATTTGTTTAAAGTTGTACAAATGCTAAATTGTTTTCATTTTTGTGGATAGGCCATTTCCGGTCTACCAAAAAAAAACTGGTTTAGTTTTTAAAAAGGCACTTTTTTTACATTTCTTCTGGCCACCTGGGATAGAAAAGGAAACTTGCCAGAAGTCTTATCTGTTTCACCAAGCTTTAACCAAACAAAAAGTCAGAATTTTAGAATTTCACTACTGAACTTGTCATGAAAGACTGTCTAAACCCCAAAGTCCAACCATTCTTGGCAGGCAGCCCAGTACAAAATGGCGAAGACAGAGAGCAGGGATAGGTGAGGGGCATGTCCATCAGAGCAGAAACCAGCAATTTGGAATGAGATATTTATATACTATAAGATGAAATGAAACACTGTAGGATGATTAGACTAAAGGAGGGGGGAAACTATTTATGGTATGGAAGAAAGACACTTGAGGTAGAGATCTTCTTCCCAGTGGATGGAATGGAAGATCATCCATTCCTGCCCTCCCAGAATGGTAAGTGACCTGCCCTTATTCTGGGACAAGCAGGAAGTATGGATCAGCTCTGACAGTGTATGTCTTCTAACCATTGACAACAATCAAGACTAGAATAATCTGGTTATTAGGGGATGTTTCCAGGAAGTTTCCTTATCATCCAGTCAGATCTCTTCTTTATTATACATTTGCATAGCCACTTCCTAGAGTTTGGTTGTCAACCCTGACTGCTCTTTAGAAGGTCAGATCCTGAAGATGAAACTGAAATACTCTGGCCACCTAATGAGAAAGAAGGACTCACTGGAGAAGAGCCTAATGCTGGGAAAGATTGAGGGCAAAAGAAGAATGGGACAACAGAGAATGAGGTGGCTCGATGGAGTCACTGAAGCAGTAGGCATGAGTTTAAATGGACTCCAGAGGATGGTAGAGGACAGGAAGGCCTGGAGGAATGTTGTCCATGGGGTCGCGATGGGTCGGACACAACTTCGCAACTAACAACAACAAGAGTTTGGTTGAATTTGCTCAACAGAAGTTCTTGACAGATTGTTAACCCATTCAATGAAGGCATAGAAAGATGGCATATTTTAGCTGTAAAGAAACCTGGGAAGAATCAGTTGCCTTGAGTGAAAAGTATTGATTTATTTAATCATATGAACTGTTAAAACATATTTGGGACAGGCCCCCTTCTAAATATTAAGACCAGAGTAATTGTCACTATAATCCCACCAAAAGGCTCTGCATAGAATGTGTTGGTATTATTTCAAATATTTTTACTCCATTACTTAAAGATCAGACATATAAAGTATGGAACTGAAGTAGTTGGGCAAAATGGAGGCCTGTCCTTTACTCTTTTGTACTGCCTTAAAGAAGGTTACTCCTCCTGAAACATGAAGCCAGCTGGTCCTTTTCCTTCAGACTTAGGAAGGAAGCAATGGAAAACCACTTCTGACATCTTGTCAAGCAAACTGCAGGAGTCATCCCAGAAGTCTAAAACGGACCTGAAGCCATGCGCACCATCATATATATACTGTACACAAACACTTCATGAATGGACCCATTTGAAATACCATGAATGCATGTCCTGTCTTTAAATTTAAAAAGCAAACATGTTTGTATGTTTCTGAAACCATTTGCTTCCCAGTATGGGAAGTACTTTTGGTTTATAAAGTAACTTCTACCATTCTAGATTTAAATTATAGTGTATGAATTATCACATGTATCTGTTAAAAACAAGTACAGATATCTAAGGCTGTGATTCTTTCCTTGTGGCAATCCCATCGATAAAGCATCAGATTGCACTGCAAATTTTTTCCTGTAAAGTCAAATGCCAGCCATATAAATAGGTGCATGTGCAAAGCGAAGCAAAATAAAAGAAATATCCCATTGTCTCTCACTGCATCCCATGTGTCTGACTGATTACCTTCCAAAGTAAATCAAACATCTCATTGAACTTGTTTCTACTTATCATGATCTCACTGGGAAATGAAAGGATTTTCTTCAATAGCCTGTTAGAACTCTGTCATTAATCTGAGTGAGGTAATTTGCTAAAACAGCTGCCTCTAATGAGCAAACCTTTCCATCTGGCAGAATCCAAACAGACACAAACAACCTCATGTCAAGTTTTCTTTAAGAGAAAGAAAGTGTGAGCGATGGAAAAAGGGAGAAGATAAAATTTCAGCAATTTAAGAGGGGGTTCTTTGAATTAAAGAAGACATAATTTTTTTTGCTTCTCTCAGGAGGCCTCAACTGTGGTCTTTTTTCCCTCCCTCTTCTCCACACGAATTGGCCACAACTGCTAGAGTGCTGATATTATTGCCTTTTTAAAAGATGGATTATAGCATAACTCATAACATGTTTTTAATATAAACACTCCACCACGAAGTGAGACAAAATTAACAGTTGTTGGAACTTGTTGGCTTTGGAAAGACAGTTTTTGTAAGGAGTTTGTTTTCATAGTGTGATTTTAAAAAAATCCCTTTTGGAAAAACCTTGCATTTTTGCTGCTAAGGGACTTGAATTGCATGTACTTATGACTTGTTTTGTTAGTATTGTGTTCACAAATCTCTGCACTTTTTAGCCAAGTTGTTGATGGGTGAAGGATATAAAATAATTTAATATCAGATAGAAAGTGACAAATTCCATAGATAATGGCTGGTTTTAATGTGAAAATAAACTGATTATTTTAATTGAAGTCTACATTATTCATTTTAAGTGAAAAGATTTTGCCACATAAAATTGGTATGGGGGCTTTCCTATTCGGATATCTTGTGCTTTGCAAGATTACTTGGCCATTTTCCCTATATAAAATAATATATAAAATAAGCACATAAGGTAAACTTGAAGTATTGTAATTATCTAGGTTCTAGGTTCTATCAAATTTTTAGGTTCTATCATATCGCAAGATCTAAAATGGACAGCTAACATCAAAAACATCATCAAAAAAGGACAACAAAGAATGCTCTTTCTGCGCCAACTAAGTAAGCTCAAACTGCCCAAGGAGCTGCTGATTCAGTTCTACAGAGGAATTACTGAGTCTGTAATTTGTACCTCTATCTCTATCTCTATCTCTACCTCATCTGCACCTGGCTCAATTCTGCAACCCAACAAGAAAGACACAGACTTCAGAGGAGAATTAGAACTGCAGAAAAAATAATTGCTACCAACCTGCCTTCCATTGAGGACCTGTATACTGCACGAATCAAGAAGAGGGCCGTGAAAATATTTACAGATCCCTCAAATCCTGGACATAAACTGTTTCAACTACTACCCTCAAAACGACGCTATAGAGCACTGCACAACAGAACAACTAGACACAAGAACAGTTTTTTCCCGAAGGCCATCGTTCTGCTAAACAAATAATTCCCTCAACACTATCAAACTATTTACTAAATCTGCACTACTATTAATCTTCTCATAGTTCCCATCACCAATCTCTTTCCACTTATGACTGTATGGCTGTAACTTTGTTGCTGGCAATCCTTATGATTTATATTGATATATTGACCATCAATTGTGTTGTAAATGTTGTACCTTGATGAACGTATCTTTTCTTTTATGGACACTGAGAGCATATGCACCAAGACAAATTCCTTGTGTGTCCAATCACACTTGGCCAATAAAAAATTCTATTCTATTCTATTCTATTCTATTCTATTCTATTCTATTCTATTCTATTCCAGTCTATTCTATTATCTCCATTTCAAAATATTTGTTGCTACAATTTGTTAGTATGATAGTTACATTAGTTGAAATCAAAGTGATTTCAAAAACCTATCTGGTCAAGCATTAGTGCCAATCTGATGTCTCTGAGAATCCTAGACTGCACTAGTTATAATAAAAATCCATATGATGTTGATTCTGAATCTCCTAAAGGCAGAGAAGAAATGGTGTTTGTGAAAATTGGATGATTTATATCCATGTTGCGAAATGTAAATGTTTATTATATTGTTTTTCATGTAGTGAAGACCTTCTATAATTATGTTTGATTTCCAGGATCATACTAATAGAGAAAATGACTCATTCAATGGTGGAGCAAACATTACTGAATGGAATACTCTATAAGAGAAGTGTCAAACTCATGTCATCATGGTGTCATCACATGATGTATCAGGAGTTTTTTTCCCCTTTGCTAAACCAGGCGTGGGCGTGGTCAGCACGTTTGACAGCCCTCCTCTCTAAACACAGGGTAGAAAGTCTGCATTAGAATCTAGCATGGAATTTAGATGAGAACCATTTCAGATTTGATATGCTCCATTCTGAGCATGAACTAAGCTCAAAATCAGGCTTGAAATATTTCTGAAATGATCAAAGCAGCCCATTTTGAATGCAAAACAGCTGTCCTCCACTTTAAAGAACGACTTTCAAATTCAACATGTTTGGCACACAAGTGTTTCAGAATCTCATTGAAGTTCAGATCCAATTGACACATATCATTTTTATAGCAAAACTTTTATCCACTAATTAATCACTTTTTGAAAATGTAAATGGAAGTTTTCAGAAGTCTGATTTGGAATGGCTTTTGCTACTTTCTGCCTATCTTGAGAAATGAAAGTTTTCTTTTGATTTGCCTCTCATCTCATAAATAATTAATTTGACAAGATATATTAATTTTTTAGATAAAAACCACTGACTTTCAAAATCTTTTTTTTTAAAAAATTCTTCTAAATTGTCATGTGTTCTAGAACGATTATAATAACTGTTCAAATCTCTGAAGTTCTTTTTTTAAAATTATATTTTTGTGGCTTTCAAGATTAACTTCACCAGGAGTAGGTGTATTGTTGTAGAAATGGCTCAATGGTTTTTTGAAACGTTTCAGTTTAAAAGTATTATGTTTCTAAACAAGCACTGCCATCAATAGTGTGTTGGTGGTTGAGAAAGAAATTGTCCAACTTCAGTCTCTCATAAATTGTAGTCTCACCCAGAAGCTTGTCTTCTGTGAGAAAATATAGTTTGTACTACAGTTTATCAGGGAAAAGGGCAAAAAAAAAGTGTATAAAGGAGGGAAATAAAGAAATATATAGAAGAATAAAAGCCTTTCTGTTGTAGAACATTAGAAACGTAGCTCTAACAAAGTCTTTCCCACCCCACATAGAATTAGCACCGGCAGTGACAGCTCATAGGATTGTGGGTGTACTCAGCTGTGCAGAACTGATTATGGAAGATGAAAGGCTCTGGCAATTTATTTCATCTCACACTGAAGCATTGCTGACAACGGAAAGAAAGGACAGCCGGATTCATTTGTTCAACTTCTGTTTTAGAAAGCAAGCTTCAAATGACACTGTGGAGAATGAAGAGGGAAGAAAGTGAAATCTGAGAAGGAAAATAGTCCCTCCATTTCTGTCCTTTAGATTTTTCCATTTTTACCTGGGCTGGTGGGACTAGAGGCAAGACAATTTCATGAAAGTTGAAAGTGGGAAGATACAATGTACAAAATGTTAGCCTGGGCCATTTCCTCTCCTCTTTTCTTATTCTTTTAGAAGCCTTGCCCATTTAAGCAACATCTTATGCAGTGGTGGATTTCTACCAATCTGCCCCGGTTCAGGTGAACCAGTAGCGGTAGTGGGAGGCTCTGCCCACCCGCCAGGATGTTCTGAACATATGCAGAAGGTTCTGCGCAGAAGCAGAAGCACTGTGCATGAACAAAGCGAACACACACGCTTACAGTTCCAACACGGTAATAAAGATAAGTGAAACCCACTACTGATCTTATGGACTTTCTGGTACATTTAATGAGGCGATATTTAACTTTGATCGCACTTCCAAGGCAACATTGCACTTTTAATTATCAATATTGCCTCTGTTCCTAAGAAGCATCTGGGTTAAAGTTTAAACTGAAACAATATAGATTCCCCAAAACTTCTAAATGGTTTCACAAGAGATATGAAATATATCTGCACTACCAAGTGATACATATCTATCTGCTTAGTCCACAGCTGCGTTGTTACAGCAAAAGCAGTTCTTAATCACCATTTATTAAGGGCAGGGAATCATTATAAGTCATAGGTGCTGCCTTCCCTCTATGCAGTTTTTGGCTATCAAATGCTATCTATTTTCAGTATGATCTTAGTCATACAAGAAAATAAAATGGAACTTTTTAGAGCAGGCAACTGGTCCATTTTAGTTCAGCATACTGTTTCCAAAACTGAGTAATCAGATTTTTCCTGAGTATTAATAAGCAGAGGAGGAAGGTGTTTCTATTCTTTTTCTCCAGAATTTTCTTTAGCTTCTACTATAACATTAGAAAAAGAAAGAACACATGGACCACTATGAAATCATAAAGGAAATAAAGGAGCTCATTCATTATATTTAATAGAGAGGGATGAGAAAATTATTTCTTTCTATATTTACATAGGAATATACTATAATAAAATACATTATACATTTTTCAGAATGTTGCTATAAGGCTTGGAATTATATATATATATATATATATATATATATATATATATATATATATATATATATATATATATATATATATATATATATATATATAGGTCTTTAGTTGTTGGGTTTTCTCCGTGTAAAATTGGAAGTGTCTTGGTGACGTTTCGAAGTCTCATTCGTCATCTTCAGGCTTCAGCTTCGTGCTTCTGGGAGCAATGTGTGATTCAGCACGAAGCTGAAGCCTGAAGATGACGAATGAGACTTCGTCAAAACGTTGCCAAGACATTTCCAATTTTACACGGGAGAAAACCCGAACAACCAAAGACCTACATACAAACACCCGTGAAAACCTCAGAAAACATATATATATGTTTTCTGTTTGGGGGGGTTATATTTGTTTTGGATAGCTGTCAAGGCTTCTTTGATTGGCACTTGGGTGAAGAGGGATATGACATCAAAGCTCACGAGTAGGTCGCTGGGCTGTAAGTTTTGTAACCCCCCCAAGCACATCCTAGATCTGACCAACCACTGCCTATCCAACACATACTTCATCTATAATGGACAAAAATACAAACAAGTAGAAGGAGCACCCATGGGATCACCCCTCTCACCTGTCATTGCCAATCTCTACATGGAACACTTTGAAACCCAAGCTCTAGAAAAATCTGATCACAAACCCAAACTCTGGCTCAGTTATGTAGACGACACCTTCATAATCTGGCCACATGGGAAAGAAAAACTTGACAACTTCCTCACACACCTCAATAGCCTACACCCCAAAATACAGTTCACCATGGAAACAGAAGTTAACAACCAACTTCCCTTCCTGGATGTCTTAGTCTACAGGAAACCCAATGGCTCCCTAGGACACACCATCTACCAGAAGAAAACACACACAAACCGCTATCTGCACGCACTCTCACACCACCACCCAGCACAGATCAACTCCATAGCCAAGACACTCATCTCCAGAACAAAATGCTTAGCTGACGAACAACACCTAAAAACCGAACTAGACACTCTCACTAACGTACTAACATCCAATGGATTCCAAAGAAATAAGATTACCAAGCTAATCCAAAAAGAACCCCCCACTAAAATCCAAGACAGAGAACAAGAAAATGGCACAGCCCTCCTCCCATATATAAAAGGCACCACAGACAGAATCAGCAAGATCCTCCACAAACACAACATCAAGACAGCATTCTGCACAAACAGAAAAATATCCACCATCCTAAGAAACCCCAAAGACAAAATTGAGTTAGAAAATCAAGGAGTATATGAAATCCCATGCACCGCCTGCCCCACCACATACATTGGACAAACCAACAGAAGAATAAGTGCACGCATTGAAGAACACAAGAACTCATTCAAAAAAGAGGAACCAACTTCTTCCCTGGTCCAACACTTTAAAGTCACAGGACATGATATTGACTTTAAAAAGACCAGAACTATCGCCAAAACTGAACACTTTAACAACAGAATAATCAGAGAAGCCATTGAGATACGAAAACGCCCACACAGCATGAACAAACGAGATGACACCTCCCGCCTACCAGCCATTTGGAAACCCGCTCTTATTGACAAACGAGTCCCTAACACGAGGAATGACACCAGACCCACACTCACGAGGTCCACACAGGATGTCACCACTGCACATCCACCCAGAAAGCAGACCCAAACCCACACTGATCATGAAGCACGACCAAGGACCAGAAGCCAGACCGCAGCTGCAACATTAGCCATTTCAAACCCCTCCAATCCATTCATGCAGCAGACTGACACCCACTATGAAGATGTAGCACGACCACAAAGCCAAACAACAGCTATGCAGCTCACCAGCTCAAATCCCCCTCAGCACAGACTGAGCACAACCAAGCCCCCACCAACACAGGACACATCCCCAGCCAATCAGAGCACAGAAAAACCCCCATCCAATCAGAGCACAGCCAAGCTCCCACCCAATCAGTTCAAACCCCCACTAGCAGTTAAAAGGAAGAAACAGCTGCGATCACACATTGCTCCCAGAAGCACGAAGCTGAAGCCTGAAGATGACGAATGAGACTTCGTCGAAACGTCGCCAAGACATTTCCAATTTTACGGAGAAAACCCGAACAACCAAAGACCTACATACAAACACCGTGAAAACCTCAGAAAACATATATATATATATATATATATATATATATATATATATATATATATATATATATATATATATATATATATATATATATATATATATATATATATATATATATATATATATATATATATATGGATAAATGTACATAATAGAACTTATAATAGAAAGAAAGCATTTCTACACATAGAATATCTGCAAAATTCACATAAAAGTTGTATCTAGTGAAAGGTTTAATCTAAGTTATTCAATTTAGGTATTGTCCATTCTATAGAAATCTGGACAGCTCACAATATTACAACAATAATAAAATTTGAACATCTTTGGAATTGACTATATCACCACCAGTCAATTGTAAAGGCAACTTTGCTCAGAACAGTTTGCAGTCCTATGACGATACCTTTAAGACAGGGGTGTCCAAACTTGGCCCTTTGGAGAGTGGTGGACTTCAACTCCCAGAATTCTCCAACTAGCAACTTGCTTAAATTTATAGCTCATGTTGGCTGGGGAATTCTGGGAGTTGAAGTCCACCACTCTCCAAAGGGCCAAGTTTGGACACCCCTGCTTTAAGACTATCTATATCTGCCTATCTGAGGTCCGTGGGAAGGACTCAGTAGGTGGACAAAAATTGCCAAAGTCAGTCTGGACATCTGGCTCACTGTGTGGTGAAAATGAATAATAAAAATAAGTAAAAACCAGCAAATGACAAACAAAAACATCCCATAAGGGGCTTCATTTATCATAGCTCAAGGCCTGGGAGAACAATTAGGTTTTTAAAGGCCTTCCAGAACCACCAGAGTAATAGCCACATGGTTTTCAGGTGAAAGGAAAATAATGGAGATATTTGATGTTTATCTGTCTGTCTGTCTATCAATCCCGTGGAAGTACTTCAGTTCTATTTACCATTTTTTCCTATTTCTTTCCAAAGAATAAAATCTGAACTTACTTGGCATTTAATCAGAAATTTTCATATATATGAAGTGGAGTCATAATAATATCTTTGAGATTCTTCCTTGTTTTAATTCCTGAGTAAATTTCTCCATAATTACGGTCTTGTACATTTTATTAAACTGCAGGTATTAGACTGTTAATTTGTTGCCTCAGGTGGGGCAACTTGAGTTGATGTGTTCAATGATCCTCTTGTCGTCTTAGATATGCCTGGTATTCTGAGGAGTCTTCCACAATATGTTCAAATGGTGACTTTTGTATTCTGCTTATTCCAAGCCCAACTTTTGCTTCCAAATACAGAGAAAACCATTGCTTGCATGGTTCTGATCTTTGTAGGTTTTAGCACCTTTTCCAAAAAATTTCTTTGCTACTTTACAAAATGCTAATCTATGGCTTATTTCTTGACTGTTAATAATTGATTTTAAAACTTCTCATTTGTAGAAGTTATCTATCATTTCAATATTTTCACTGTCAATTCTAAAAACCATTGCTTCTGAGACTTTAAATTTTGCAACCTATATTGTTCTGCTGCTATATAGAATTCTTTAAAGAGATACACTTGCAAGAATACTGGGACATTATGTTCAATATCTTTTATCATAGATTATTCAGTGATATACAGCATCTGAACATAAACCTATAGATTTTGATATGTGCTTATATTAAGATCCATTAATTCCACAGAGAGAAATGAATGCTTAACATTTCACAAAAAACTGAAGTGTTATAAAAGCATAGATCAGCTAACATTGTCCCAAAGCCAGCTAACATATCTGTGCCTTAAGTATAGTTTGTCTATGTAAAAATATTTTAAAATGAAATAAAAATACTTTCTTAATGTGTTCCAAAGTTTAACAATCAGCTCACTTTTCTGCACCTATTTTCTAAGAAAAATAGTTGTACTTTGGAGAACAAAGAATGAATATAACCTAAGAGGAATTATTATTGGTCTTAACTTGGATGTGAGACTCATTTTAAAGAGAAATTAAAGAAAATATGCTTCAGTTTGAAGTAAAATAAAAGATATATACTTTAGGATAATTATATGTTAACATTACGTTTTCCTTTAAACATTAGATGTGATCGAGAAGAACTTGGGGATAGCATATTTTTTATTGCGGCTAACTTTATTTATTGTATTCATTTTTGGTTTGACATTTCTTTTCTGTTTTCAACTAAGCTAATAGCAAGTGAATCTGTGGTTCTTGGAGATTATCAAGGTACATTGCAAGATAAAACAAAAACAAAAAAAATACCAATTGTAAACTGCAATTACTGTACTATCACATCAATGTGAGAACTATCTCCAATGAAGTATTATCACTGAAGTGATGTGAGATCCTGTGAAAACTTAATATGTCATGTTTGATTGTGGCAGCTCTTTAATGCCATGTAATTGATATTCTAATCTTTGAACACCAATAGCCTTAGAAATGTGATCACATTAAAATAGAATAAGGTGAAGGTCATTCTTGATATTTGTAGATTATTACGAGATAGAAATTATAAACTATTAAAAATCCATCATGGGAGAATTTTATTAACCTTTGAGATCAAATGTACAGAACACTTTCAGACATGTATTTTAATGCAATCCTATTCCAGTTTCACCTAGCAAAAACTTTTTTTTCATATACTTTTGGAAAATGTCTGTATCATTATATTTGAATATATCTTACCTGTTTTGTGATGGTTTTAAATAATTTTTCTTTCTCTGAAAGTCTGATCAGGGATAAAAATAAATTATGACTGATGAAATATTTCATCATGAAATTGATGAAACAAAACAAAATGGAAAAATCATTTCTCACACACACACACACACACACACACACACACTATAATAAAATATTATATTTCTTATTATAACAAATCAAATCGTAAACTTCTAAAAAGTGTTCAAAGTATGGATAACTTAGCTTTTGATGTTTTTAAAGAATATATACAATTGCTTTCCATTTTCCTTATACTTTCCAGAGCTGGTTGACAAAATAAATTATAATCAAAGTATAAAAGATCTATCCTAAAAAGAATACAATTTCAGCTATCTCTAACAACTAATCATTATGCAATAGTATATCCATATGCTGTTTTTCATTCTCCTAAAGATAGAAAATAGCCAAATGAGTGGAAGCTAGTAGGACTACACTTGCAATTCCTTTCTATTCTTGGTTCAAGATATTAATTGCTTAGGGCTCTTTATATCCAATGATGCACTTGTCTTTTTAGATATCCATGGTATTCTGAGGAGTCTTCCACAATACGAATCAATTTCTCAACAAATGAACCAGCAAACATGTGGAAAACTCTTAAAAATGTCACTGGCTATGGCAAACCTCCTTCCCAGGCTGAAGGAAATCAACAACTGGCAGATGACCTGAATGTGTTTTACTGCAGATTTGAAAGGAAACTACAGCCACCTATCTCCACAACCCCATCTCAAACACACCAACAACAGCCAAACATCTGACAACTGACTCCATCCCAGTGGGTTCACAACCCCTAGTGATCATATAAAAGGAAGTGCAAGACCCATTTCACAGGCAAAAGCTAGGAAAAGCTCCAGGCCCAGACAAGATAACTCCTTCTTGCTTAAAAGTCTGTACTGATCAATTGGCCCACATCTTCACCCGTATCTTCAAAAAAATCACTAGAGAAGTGCTATGTTCCTTCTTGCTTCAAACACTTTACTATCATCCCAGTGCCGAAGAAGCCCACCATCAAGGAACTGAATGATTAGAGACCAGTTGCTCTAACATCTGTAGTCATGAAAATCTTTCAAAGGTTAGTGCTGTCCCATTTGAAAACCATCACGGATCTGCTGTTAGACCCCTTTCAATTTGCATATTGAGCAAATAGATCAACAGATGATGCTGTTAATATGGCTCTGCACTAGATCCTACAACATCTTGAATCGACAAAGACCTATGTAAGGGTCCTCTTTGTAGACTTTAGTTCAGCATTCAACACCATCATTCCAGACACTCTTCTAACTAAGCTAAACCAGCTACGGGTACCTGAACACACTTGTAAGTGGATTATAGGCTTCCTAAAAAACAGGAAACAACAGGTGAAGGTAAGCAGAATCACATCAGATACCTGTACAATTAGCACAGCCCCCTCCCCCCAAGGCTGTGTGCTCTCCCCACTTTTCTTCTTTCTATATACCAATGATTGCATCTCTAACAATCCATCTATTAAACTATTGAAGTTTGCAGATGACACAACAGTGATTGGTTTCATTTGAGACAATGATGAATTCGCAAACAGACAGGAGGTTGAACAACTAGCCTTGTGGTGCGACCGGAACAATCTGGAACTGAACACACTCAAAACCATAGAAATGGTAGTAGATTTTAAAGAAACCCTTCCATATTTCCACCTCTCACAATACTAGACAACACAGTATCAACAATAGAGACCTTCAAATTTCTAGGTTCTACAAGATCTCGCAAGATCTAAAATGGACAGCTAACATCAAAAACGTCATCAAAAAAGAACAGGAATGTTCTTTCTGTGCCAACTCAGAGAGCTCAAACTGCCCAAACAGCTGCTGATCCAGCTCTACAGAGGAATTATTGAGTTTGTCATCTGCATCTCTATAACTGTCTGGTTTGGTTCTGCAACCCAACAAGAAAGACACAGACTTCAGAGGATAATTAGAACTGCAGAAAAAATAATTGCTACCAACCTGCCTTCCATTGAGGACCTGTATACTGCACGAGTCAAAAAGAGGACAGTGAAAATATTTACATACCCCTCACATCCTGGACATAAACTGTTTCAACTCCTACCCTCAAAATGACGCTACAGAGTACTGCACACCGGAACAACTAGACACAAGAACAGTTTTTTCCCAAATGTCATCACTCTACTAAACAAATAATTCCCTCAACACTGTCAAACCAGTTACTAAATCTGCACTACTATTAATCTTCTCATCGTTCCAACTACCCATCTTCTTCCCCTTATGACTATATGACTGTAAATTTATTGCTTGTATCCTTATGATACAATATTGATATTGATTGTTTCCTGATTGCTTATTTGTACCCTATGACTATCATTTAGTGTTGTACCTTATGATTCTTGATGAATGTATCTTTTCTTTTCATACTTGGCCAATAAAAAATCCAATCCTATCCTATCCTATCCTATCCTATCCTATCCTATCCTATCCTATCCTATCCTATTGATGAATTTTGTATTCTGCTTATTCAAAGCCCAACTTTTGCTTCCAAATACAGAGAAAACCATTGCTTGTGTGGTTCTGATCTTTGTAGGTATAGATACATTCTAGTACTTCTTCCCAAATTTTTTTTTGCTACTTTACAAAATGCTAATCTATGGCATATTTCTTGACTGTTAATAGAATAGAATAGAATAGAATAGAATAGAATAGAATAGAATAGAATAGAATAGAGTAGAGTAGAATTTTTATTGGCCAAGTGTGATTGGACACACAAGGAATTTGTCTTGGTGCATATGCTCTCAGTGTACATAAAAGAAAAGATACGTTCATCAAGGTACAACATTTACAACACAAATGATGGTCAATATATCAATATAAATCATAAGGATTGCCAGCAACAAAATTACAGTCATACAGTCATAAGTGGAAAGAGATTGATGATGGGAACAATGAGAAGATTAATAGTAGTGCAGATTTAGTAAATAGTTTGATAGTGTTGAGGGAATTAATTGTTTAGCAGAGTGATGGCCTTCGGGAAAAAACTGTTCTTGTGTCTAGTTGTTCTGGTGTGCAGTGCTCTATAGCGTCGTTTTGAGAGTAGTAATAATTGATTTTAAAACTTCTCATTTGTAGAAGTTATCTACCATTTCAATATTTTCATTGTCGCTATAGGCATAAAAAGAACAAAATCATATGAATGGCTATTAAGTTCTGAAATGTTTCTTTTGATAATTATAACAGCATGACAAGAAAATCACAACTGTTCTGACTCTGTATTCACAATTTTAAACATGGAGCTAAACCCTGACACAAGATTAAGTTTATTTGGCATTGAAACCAATTCATAAGGGGATGTGATGGCTCAGTGGCTAAGATGCTGAGCTTGTTGATCAAAAGGCCGGTAGTTCAGTGGTTCGAATCCCTAATGCCGCATAATGGGGTGAGCTCCTGTTACTTGTCCAAGCTTCTGCCAATCTAGCAGTTCGAAAGCATGTAAAGAATGCAAGTAGAAAAATAGGAACCACCATTGTCTAAATTCCGTGCACCTTTGATGTTTAGTCGTGCTGGCCACATGACCATGGAGATGTCTTCGGACAGCACTGACTCTTCAGCTTTGAAACGGAGATGAGCACTGCCTTTTATACTTGGGAATGACTAGCACATATGTGTGAGGGGAACCTTTACCTTTACCTAATTTGTTCCATTGATTTCACTCTGAATTCCAGTTCACTGCAGAGATGAAATGAGACACAATTTCTAGTTGGTCTAGTAGGTCTGTCCCTCTCCCCCTCTCTCCCCCTCTTCCTCTCTACTCTTCCCTTTCATACCAACTGAAGAAAAATCAACTACTATTGTTTGAGGTATTGTGAAGGGATGTATAACTGGTATCTACCTAGTTCAATCCAGGGTTTTTCTTTTATTGTTTTGTTGGATTTTTTTCTACTTCTTGGTTAAAAGATCAGACATCTCCTCTTGAAACTTGCTTTTTTGACTAACATGGCATAATTGTGGTAGAGTGCTGCATATAGCAATGAGCACTCTTCTATGATGATTTAGGTCACAGTCGAGTTCATCATGTAGACCTTGGCAACAGAAAATAAAGTGCTGGTTAGTTCATCTCCAGCTTTTAGCTGCCCTTTCACTGATTTTCCTGCTTAATGATATTAATAGAGCTAAATGTAGGCAAATTATCTAAATCTCAAGGTCTGTTCCTTTTCACTGTGCCTGTAATACTTCAGCTGCAAAAGCATAATGTAGCAGTATTACAGGCGACTTCTAAAGTGCCCATAGCTACAATGAAAGCATTAGATTCCACTCTAATACTTCCTCTTCATTCTTTCAGATCAGATCATTATTCCTGAAATGTTTTTATTTATACAAAATATCTCCAGGGAAGACCAGACAGAAAGAATGGAATATAGAAAGCCACTACAGGAAATGGATATATACACTCTTTCCCTCCCTCCCTCCTTCCCTCCCTCTCCCCTCTCCCCTTGAATAGCTCTGTGGAATTAGGACATTTATCTTTGGGTCTCACGTTTCTTCAGTGTATCTTCTTAGCCTCATGGCCAGTGCTGTGAAGCTTTGTTTAGCATTTGTTTAGGGCTTCAGATAATCAAGCATTTTTTTTTTCAATAGTCAAGCCTTATTTTTAATCTTTATATCTTTCTGACTAACCTCTCCAAATCGATCTTAGCCTCTAACCTCAATTATGTGCTGCTTTTCTTCTTGAGCAAGTAGCAAACATCTCCAGGATTACAGCAACTGTAACAGAGGCCAGTTCATTGGTTTGAGTTATGTTAGTAGTAGGCATTGTCATGAAGGCTCTGCTGACATCTTCTAGCATGCTATCTGATGGTACTTCTCAAGCTGTGAGAGCAGCTTCATGTTAACTATACTGAAGCCTTGAGTGACTAGCTGTTTCTCAGTTAGTGTGGATGGAGGTCTTTGTCCATCCAGAGTTCCATCATATGTTTCATATGTACAGTATATCCTTTCTCATTAGGTCTACATTGTAATAGTGTTCTATCCAGTTCTTGTTTCATCCATGTATGGTTTGTTCTAATAGCCTACTTATCAGACTATCCTGAGCTGAAATGTAAGAAATGCAGAAAATTTAAAGCACTGAAGCATAAAGGTTGATGAAACGAGGTTACCATTTTAATTTTAAAAAAATGAATTCTGCTTTGGACTCCAAGAAATGCAGTTATGTAGTGCTTAACAGATCTTTCTCCTTAAACAGGATTAGTAATTACATATTGGGTAAAGATTTTAATATACTGTGATCTTACAGATAATTTTTAAAACTGAGAACTTGACAAAAAGGGTTTTGGAATCAAGAATCAATTAATATTACAGGGTACTTTTTACTACCAATGATTATACAACAATAATAATTTCTTCTTTGTCATATAGACCAAATCCTATTCCTTCAGAGTTCAATGGTCAAGGTAACAAAGGTGAAGACCAAATGACTATGGGTTTTAAGCCCCCATCCTACCTTTACTTCAGAGATTTTCCATTTTTAGCTCTCCTTGGAAATTCTTTCCACAATCAGAATTGTCAGGTTATTTAAGGCTTTCCTGAACTTATGGCTCCTGTTCAAAGATCAGGTGGCAGTCATACCTAAGGGGATGTTTACACAGGTTTGACAAGTGCAGCAATTGTGATTGTTCCTGGACTAAAAGGCCTTGGTCACAGTGATCTATGACTTAGTCATCTTCTGTTTGGATCACTGTAACGTGAAATACATGGGGCAGCCCTCGAAGAATATCAGAAGCTGTGTTGGTCTAGAATGCATCATTCTGGTTGGCACTTTTAATTATACCCATGTAACATTGCTGCTCTGCCAGATGCATTGACTCCCAGTAGTCCTACTGGCAAGAATCAAGATGCTGAATTGTTCTCGATGGTGTGGCATAGGGCCAGGATCAGGGGTGCTGTTCAGCAGGTTCTAACAGGTTCTGGAGAACCGGTAGTGGAAATTTTGGGTAGTTCAGAGAACTGGCAAATACTGCCACTGGGTGGCCCCAGAGTGGAGTGGGAATGGAGGTTTTGCAATATCCTTTCCACAGGAGTAGGGAGGGAATGGGGATTTTACAGTATTCTTCCCCTGGAGTGGAGTGGGAATGGGGATTTTGCAGTATCCTTCCCATGGAGTAGAGTGGGAATGGAAATTTTGCAGTATCCTTCCCCTGCCACCCTCATCAAGCTACATCCACCAAGCCATGCCCACAGAACCAGTAGTAAAAAAAATTGAATTCCACCATTGGCCAGGATTATTATTATTATTATTATTATTATTATTATTATTATTATTATTATTATTATTATTATTATTATTATTATTATTATTATTATTATTATTATTTGAATTTATATCCCGCCCTTCTCCGAAGACTCAGGGCGGCTTACACAGTGTTAAGCAATAGTCTTCATCCATTTGTATATTAATATACAAAGTCAACTTTTATTGCCCCCAACAATCTGGGTCCTCATTTTACCTACCTTATAAAGGATGGAAGGCTGAGTCAACCTTGGGCCTGGTGGGACTTGAACTTGCAGTAATTGCAAGCAGCTGTATTAATAATAGACAGACTTAGTTTGCTGAGCCACCAGAGGATATTGCCTGTCTCCTACAAATAATATTTTTGCTTCATCAGGTCAGACGGGTAGAGCATGCTGTGGATTCCTTCAGTCACAAAGTCCCATCTTGTTGGACTCAGGAGTCATGACTTCTCTGAGTAGGATTTATCTTCTGGAGCATTATTTCCCTAGGGATCCAGATGGCCCCCAAACTATTAGCCTTTTGTAAGCTACTGAAAGCCTGGGTGTTACCCCTCATGTTTGGGCCAGGAACTAAGGCAATGGTGGTAATGTTATCTTTATAAGTCTGGTTCATTGTTTTGACCTTGAGCATTATGATTTAGACAGTAAAGTATTGTTTACTCTTGTATACCAGTCAGAGTGACTGTTATGTGGATAGTCATATAAATCAGATAGATAGATAGATAGATAGATAGATAGATAGATAGATAGATAGATAGATAGATAGATGGATGGATGGATGGATGGATGGATGGATGGATGGATGGATGGATGGATGGATGGATGGATAGATAGATAGATAGATAGATAGATAGATAGATAGATAGATAGATAGATAGATAGATAGATAGATAGTATATATGCCAAGAAACATGATAATATTGTCAATATTAAATATTTTACCCATGGAGAAATATAAAAGTAATATGTCAAAGACTGAAGCATCTGTAGTAAACTAACTGAAGTTGCATCTTTCTTCACTATCACAAATACATTTCTGCTATCCATAATATTTTTGTTTCAATTTTTTTTTCCTGCTGGATAGAATTTCTATCTAGAGATGACAGCTTGGTTTCTATTTTCTTCTATTTTCATAACAGGCAGAGATGTTGTAAATTCTCTGGGCTTTCATATCTTACAATGTGCTGCCTTTATTGCTATCAGTGTATTTTTTTTTTAAAAAAAACCTATCATTTTATCTTTTTAATGCTGTCATTATCTTGATGTATTTATTTCATTTTGAAGAAATTGGGGAAGCTGCCCCAGAACATTTATATAGGGCTTCATATCTTTCTAATCAAAGAAACAAACCAAATCTTTGAAACTCAGTGTTGTTTTATTTGTTGCCCTGAGCGAATATGCCATTATTTTTTCCCCTTCCTGGTATGGTTACTACTCAAGCCTCATTTATTTTCCGAAGTGTTAGTCATTCAATATTTCACACCCTCAAGTCCATTTTTTAGGATGATGCATTAATATAGCCTCTATCAGAAGAGTTATTTATTTATTAGTTTGTTCGCTTAAGGGAGTCAGTATTTGGTGACCTTGAAATATGGATGTTAACAATGGATTACCTTATCATTCTCTTTGTTGCTGTCACAGAGACAAAAAAGGACCTATTACAGGTAGTTTGGAACAAACTGGTAGTAGTAAGAGAACTGTTGCTATTAAGCTTAGTTTAACATGATCGGTGTTATTTATTTGTGATGCTACATGAATCATTTGTATTTTCTCTGATAAGCCCAGGGCTGTGTGTCATTTCAGCTGACATTCTGCTGCCATTTGCCTAGCTAAGTCACTCCTGCACAGTCACTCTGAGCTGATGCATGATCATTGTTTTGCACAAAATGGATTTTTAAGGCAGCTGCAAAGGCTTTGGGAAGGATATAATTTGACAAAGTAATTTTTTTTCCTGTCTAGGAGAAACAGCATTGTCTGCCTAAACATCCCCCCCCCCGCCCTCTAATGATAGCTAAAAGGTTTCTCCTCAGAACTTGACAAGGTATTTTACTTTTGTGCACAAAGCAGAAGCTGATTAGTTTTGAACAAAAGGATTTATCAGGCTACTGAAAAGGCTTTCTTTGGAATTAAATATATTCTTTGGTTTTCCTGATAAGATATTTGAAAGCCAGGCCTTTGCAAACACAAAAAGACATCAGTCAAATTTTTGAGAAGGAAAGAAATGCCTGTGAAGTATTTGTAGTTCTCAGAAGATCTATTTCTAACACTGAGATGGAGCCCTGAGTCTGCCCCCCACCCCGCCCCACAAAAAAAGAGTCTAAATTCAGGAAAGTTACCTGGTTTGTGGCCACTGGTATGCAAAGATCAAGCTGATCACAACAGAGACAAATAAAATTTGGCTAGTGATATTTAATTATTGGCTTAAACTGATTCTATTATTCCACTGGACTGCTCCTCTCTGATTCTTTCCAATCCACTTAAGGCAGAAGTTTCTTTCACATGGTCTTCCTCAGACCATTTTATTGTAACCTGAACTGATCTCAGTTTAAAAATTTGATTGTCAAATAATTATTTGAAATTGAGCAGTACTATCATTTGAAGCAACTGCCCAGTTTTGGCAGGTTCCCAAAAGCAATGAATCAAAGAGGCATAGCTGTCTATATTTTTGCCTTGACTTGACCTACTCAAACTACTGTTGGGTTTTCATCAAGGCTCAGTGTAACACCCTTCCTCCGTTCCTTCAGCAATGCTATGGATAAATATTGCAGACTCCCCACATTTCATTGTCTCTGCCCTTGTGGCATATAAGAGGTAGAATCAATAGCACACATTCTTTCATATTGCAGGATTTTTATGACCTAGCATCAGAATCTTATTCTTCCCCTTCTAGCAGCAATCTTCAGATAATCAGCTGGCATGTGTGTTGATTTTCTGTTCACAGATAAGATTTTTTTTATACAATCCACAATCTTACACTGTTCTGTTATCTAGCATCAAAGCTTCATCAGGCAATGCACAGTAAGATTTAAGATCAATTGCCATGTATGCTTGCTTGTGTTTATTTATTTTGGCTTGCCCTATTTTAATTCTGTTTTATTTGCTGGTTAAAGTCTGTAATAAATAGAATTGATTGACTGGTTATTGATTGATTTATTGGTTGGTTGATTGATTGATTGATTCACTATTGTTCAAAACTTGGCCAAAGATTTTCTCTGCTTTCCAGTGGCTAGAGCTTTGGGACCTGCAGAGTTATTTTCATGAAAATGAAGGTGAATCAAAACTGATTTTCGTTTTCAGTGGTAACCTTCCTAATAGTAATTGGTGAAGCTGAATTTAGCAGCTAATTGTGGGCAAAGAAATGCATAAGCTGAACCAAAGATAGATAGATCACGATAAGCTGAGTTCTAGGTAGATATGAAAGAAGTCAAGAGAGAGAAAGCAAAAGAAGGAGATTTAGGAAAATAACCTCTTAATCTGAACTGGTGAGATTAAGAGAAGGCAGGAGGAGAATTATTATCCTCTAATGTGTTCAACGTTGCTGAAGTATTTATAATATTATACTGAGACATAGCAAAATGGCAGGCCATTTCTATTCTATTTCTCTTCTTATTACAATATATAGTAAATATCTTTTCCTATTTGACATCTAAAATATGCTAACTTTGGTGCTCAATTAAAGCACATTAGTTTTCATAATATAATAAGCTTCTATAACATATTACTGTAGCATTAATAGTTTGCATTAACCCCATAAATAGGTTGTATTATGAAAATTGAAAATTGCAAAGCCTACAATAAGGAACTGAACATTTCTCCACTTCAGCTATGACAGAGAGAATCTGAATGCAATTTAGGGGTTAAGAAGATTTGCCTGAAGCTGTTTATTGTACTACAATTTTGCCAACAGGTAGACCAATTGTATGAGTAGAAGAAACTAACAAACAAAAAAGGATATGCATTACACATACATGCATACAACACACCCAAACATATGCATGCCTTGTCTACAGATATCCATAATCTGACAAGTAACTGCCATAAAAGGAATTAGGACTTGGCAGCTAATAATGAATGAATTTGTTGCACAGTACATAAGGTAACTTTCATTTTCTACTTCATGGAGCACATTAAATAATGAATTATTCCTTGCAGGTTAGATCACAACAACCATATTTATTTATTAGTTGAATGACTGTCAAAGCTAAGCTAAGATATTTAAACATATTTTCCAGACATTTAATGAACATTTATTTATAAACTTGATAAAATTTCTAACTTCAGCTTCATAATTCTAGCATGTTTATTTAATAGCCTAGTCTGATTATGTTTCCTCCCAAATTATTTCATATACATTTTATTTTATTTATTTATTTATTTATTTGATTTCTATACCGCCCTTCTCCCGAAGGACTCAGGGCGGTGTACAGGCAAAAATAAAACAAACAGTACAATATATAATTTAAAATGCAATTAAAAAACTTATTTTAAAATTGGCCTGAAAATTAAAATATACAGTGAGCTAAAAACCCCATTTAAAATTAGTTAATAAGAATTTTAAAATTTGATAAAATACAATTTAAGACAGCCCCGCGCGAATAAAAAGATGTGTCTTCAGTTCGCGACGGAATGTCCGAAGGTCAGGTATTTGGCGTAAACCCGGGGGAAGTTCGTTCCAGAGTGTGGGAGCCCCCACAGAGAAGGACCTTCCCCTGGGGGTCGCCAGCCAACATTGCTTGGCGGACGGCACCCTGAGAAGTCCCTCTCTGTGAGAGCGTACGGGTCGGTGGGAGGCATGTGGTACCAGCAGGCGGTCCCGTAAGTACCCAGGCCCTAAGCCATGGAGCACTTTAAAGGTCGTAACCAGCACCTTAAAGTGCACTCAAAAGGCCACAGGCAGCCAGTGCAGTCTGCGCAGGAGCGGTGTTATATGGGAGCTACGCGGAGCTCCCTCTATCACCCGCGCAGCTGCATTCTGGACTAACTGAAGCCTCCGAGTGCACTTCAAGGGGAGCCCCATGTAGAGAGCATTACAATAATCCAAGCGAGAGGTAACGAGCACATGAGTGACCGTGCACAAGGCATCCCGATCAAGGAAGGGGCGCAACTGCCGAACCAGGCGAACCTGGTGGAAGGCCCCCCTGGAGACGGCCGTCAAATGATCTTCAAACGACAGCCGCTCTTCCAGGAGGACACCTAAGTTGCGCACCCTATCCTTTGGGGCCAATAACTCGCCTCCAACAGTCAGCCGCGGCTGCAGCTGACTGAATCGGGGTGCCGGCATCCACAGCCACTCCGTTTTGGAGGGATTAAGCTTGAGCCTGTTTCTCCCCATCCAGACCCGTACGGCTTCCATGCACCGGGACAGCACTTCAACAGCTTCATTGGGGTGGCCTGGGGTGGAGAAGTACAGCTGGGTGTCATCAGCGTACAGCTGGTATCTCACCCCAAAGCCACTGATGATCTCACCCAACGGCTTCATATAGATGTTGAACAGAAAGGGCGAGAGAATCGACCCCTGTGGCACCCCACAAGTGAGGTCCCTCGCAGTCGACCTCTGCCCCCCTGTCAACACCGTCTGCGACCGGTCAGAGAGATAGGAGGAGAACCACCGATACACGGTGCCTCCCACTCCCAATCCCCCCAACCGGCGCAGCAGGATACCATGGTCGAGAGGTCTAATAGGACCAGGGCAGAGGAATAACCCCTGTCCCTGGCCCTCCAGAGATCATCCACCAATGCGACCAAAGCTGTCTCCATGCTGTACCCGGGTCGGTAGCCGGACTGGAACGGGTCTAGATAGACGGCTTCATCCAGGTATTGGGGTAGCTGTCGCGCCACAGCACTCTCTACAACTTCGCAACAAAGCGAAGGTTGAAGACTGGACGATAATTACCCAAAATAGCTGAGTCCAGGGAGGGCTTCTTGAGGAGGGGTCTCACCACCGCCTCTTTCAAGGCGGCAGGGAAAACCCCTTCCAACAAAGAAGCGTTGATAATCTCCTGGAGCCAGCCTCGTGTCACCTCCTGAGTGGCCAGTACCAACCAGGAAGGACACGGGTCCAGTAAACATGTAGTGGCATGAAGCCTCCCCAACAGCCTGTCCACGTCCTCGGGAGCCACAGGGTCAAACTCATCCCAAATGGACTCAACAAGACGTGTCTCCTCTCCCTCGCTTGGATCATCCCAATTTCGGTCCAGACCATCCCGGAGCTGAGCGATTTTATCGTATAGATAACCACTAAACTCCTCAGCACGTCCCTGCAACGGGTCATCCCGCACCTCCTGATGAAGGAGGGAGCGGGTCACCCGAAACAGGGCGGCCGGGTGGTTATCTGCCGATGCAATGAGGGTGGAGGCATATGAGCGCCTCGCCTCCCTCATTGCCACTAGGTAGGTCCTAGAATAGGACCTAACTAGTGTCCGATCAGCTTCGGAACGGCTGGACCTCCAAGTGCTCTCTAGACGTCTTCTCCGGCGTTTCATCTCCCTCAGCCCCTCGGAGAACCAAGGGGCCAAACGAGATCTGCGCCGGGTCAGAGGTCGCAAAGGCACGACATGGTCCAAGGCCCCAGCCGCGGCCCGCTCCCAGGCCGCAACTAGTTCCTCAGTCGTGCCGTGGGCCAGATCCTCAGGGAATGGCCAAGCTCCGTCAGGAACCTCTCAGGGTCCATCAGGCGCCTGGGACGGAACCACCGTATAGGTTCCGTCTCCCTGCGATGGTGGATGGCAGTTCGGAAGTCTAGTCGAAGGAGGAAATGATCAGACCATGACATCGGTTCTGTTACTAAATCATCTAATTCCAGATCATTTAACCACTGTCCAGAGATATAAATCAGGTCCAGTGTGCCTCCCCCCATGTGCGTAGGGTCATCATTTACTCGAATCAGGTCCAAGGCCGTCATGGAAGCCTGGAACATGGATCCAGAGTGGATTCATCTCTTGTCTACTAGAAGTAACAATTGAATTTACATAAACTCCCAAATACATAAGGCCATATCATATTGCCAATTTCCTATTTATATTCTTACAATGATGATCCTACATATTAACATAAAAATCTAAATAATAATAATAATAATAATAATAATAATAATAATAATAATAATAATAATAATAATAACAACAACAACATCTTATAAGATTTTTTAATGTTTGTGTTTTTTCAAAAATTAATTAACTAAAACATCAGGGCTCTATCATATAATTTAGAATAAGAATTTATGAATTAAAAAAATAAATATCAGGAAAAGAAATTAGAGCAGTATAATATACTATAAGATATAATGAAAGTTTACTTTGATACTGCATAGTAGAAAATAACCAAAATCTGTCAACCACTTTCAGACTGGAGTGATTAAATTTGAGCAAATTAAATGTGGGTATTTCTAGTTAACTCTCCTTATGTAGAGAGATTGGCCTTGAGTGGCAGGAGATAGACCTCCTCTTAGAGAATGGTTACATAAATGTGGGTTATGCCTGGGGCAGGAATGTATCCTGAGTAACATCTCAGGCAAACTTCTCCTTAGTTCTTATGAAGATAAAGGGAAGGAATTATTTAGATTTGCAAGATTTGGTTATTTATCAAAGTAGTACTGATCTATATGGTGTTTGTTTCCTAATTTAATCTGCCTTGGAGGGCTGACTCTTTCTTTCTTTCTTTCTTTCTTTCTTTCTTTCTTTCTTTCTTCCTTCCTTCCTTCCTTCCTTCCTTCCTTCCTCCCTCCCTCCCTCCTTCCCTCCCTCCCTCCCTCCCTCCCTTCCTTTCCTCTTTCCTTTTCTCCATCCCTCCCTCTCTCTCTCTCTCAGATCTTTGATTAGTAATGGTCTTTCACTAATGTGAATTTCTTATATTATTACTGATAATCCTCAATAATAGGAATGTTTTGGAGTTTCATTTTGTCTGCTGTTCTGCTGTTATTAAAGTAGAACAAACAAATTTCCTGATAGTTAGAACAATCAATAAGTGGAACAACTTGCCTGCAGAAGTTGTGAATGCTACAACACTGGAAATTTTTAAGAAAATGTTGGATAGCCATTCGTCTGAAATGGTGTAGGGTTTCCTGCCTCGGCAGGGGGTTGGACTAGAAGACCTCCAAGGTCCCTTCCAACTCTGTTATTATGTTATATTATATTATCTCTCTTTTAATTTGTGAGGTAGTTTTATTCTTCACAACACCCCATAAGACTAATACAGTATAATGGAATATTTTATATTCTGCAAGTGTCCTATAATGCAACTGAACATATAATTTCTCAGAAATGAATTTCTCTGAATTCAGTAAGCAGATACATATTTTCATCCAATATATTTTGAACTTCTTCATTAACAGTGAATATATAATCTGGTTACATAAAAATCTTTCATGAATTACTAGTTTGTAAAATGTGGTACTAGATAAAGTGCCGATATTAATTTAAATCGAAATTCCCTGGTACACAAATATGTAGATTTGAGAAACTTATGTATTATACTTTTAGAATAGATCCAAATTTACACATCATGCTAAGTTGTAACAAGGTTCACTTTAATTTTGTGAGGTGTGAACACCTACTTCTGGGTTATTAGTATATTTTAACTAGGCTACGATAAGTTCTTCAGCAAATAATGTTTAAAATCTGGCTTAATTATGTATGATTTCAACCAGTGAGAGTTCAATGGTTTCTTTTCCAAAAGATAGGCATTGGCTGCAATCTTAGATGTTCATATATCATGCCAACAAATATCCATTTAATTTCCCCACATGCAAAGGTAAAGTTTCACAAGATTATACATACATACATACATACATACATACATACATACATACATACATACGTGTGTGTGTGTGTGTGTGTTAAGAAAGAATTAGCATGCTACTTCTATTTACTTTTAATTGATCAGATGGTAGAAATTATTCTTTATTTGAAGCAGAAGAACTAAGTATACTAAACAGTATCATTATTAATACTATTTCAATATGTGCATGAAAATTTTGTTTTCTTTTAACCTTGAAAGACTTGATTAGATGACTAGTTTTGTTTATTTATGCTGTTCTACTCAAATGCATTTCTGTGTCCAGAATGACTTAGGATCTTTTTTCTGGAAAAAAATACATTTTTTTGCTTTTGTTCTTGGGAGATTTGTGCTTAGTGTACAGTGGTGTACTTAGAAATGTATACTGAATGACCCACTACTGAACAAAATTTTGGTGGTAATCAATATTTGGTAGTTGTGGAACAATATATGTAATGTGTATTTACATGAGAATACACATGAGGACATGTGTATTCTCCTATACATGCCTAGCACAATCATCTTCCTTCCAGTTTACTGAATAGCTGTCAGTATCAGATGAAGCTGGGCACAAAGAGTCTTTTGAAATTCTCAATCAAATTTTGGGAGACACTTGCACAACCTGTTCTTCATATTATGATTATTATGATTGCATAGCATTTTGGATTCCAAAGCACTCAGGAGCTTGAACATCACATTTTACTGGAATTCCCTGAAACAACTGTGTCCTTTTCTATATATACTCAAACCAATTGCAATCTGATGTTTCTGTTTGAATCCTCACATACACTGAAGTATGTTTTGCCTTCAAATCCAAAGCATTATTTATATTCCCATAGCCCATCAAGCAAATATTTGGCAGGTTGATACATATAACTAAAACGGGGGAAATGGCAGGCATTTTTTTCTAATCACACACACTCCATCTCACCTTATTTTTGTATCTTGCCGAGGCAGTGTGCTACCCTGTCAAGTATAATATAATTTGTCAGTATAATAGTGGTGCAATTCTCACCAAAATCACTGTGCTCACAAAATGGTTGGTCTTGAATTGTTTTACAACAATCCCTTTTTCTTTAGACATAAATCAGAAACAGGAAGTGCACTGAGCATAATCTCCTTTTGCAGAAACCCAGGTATAATTTTTCTGATTTCTTTTTGTTTTCTTCTACCTGCTGGACAAAATTCCCAGAGTGCTGCTAATTCCCCAAGAATAGAATATGGATATAAAAGTCAATCAAATTCCAACCAAGCACTGGGGACATTTCTCATTTGTTGGAAATACAAAATGACAAAGAAAGCAAACAGTCATATGTGTCTGTTATCTTGTAAAAAATAATTGGCTCATTAATCCTGCCTATACAAATGTAATTATATCATGAAGGCTAAATATAAGAATTTTCTTCTTAGTGTGCTTCATGTCAAGCACAGCCTTGCAGGCATTCTGTATTAGGAACTAATCAGTAACAGTATAGACAACTTGGAAAGCTCCACTGGAAATATAGTACCATATTTTTCACACTATAAGATGCTCTGGACCATAAGACGCACCTAGCTTTTGGGGAGGAAAACAAGAAAAAAAATCTGCCTCTGCCTCCCAGCAATTTGCCTCCTTGCTGCAAACAGCAAACAGCCTGGTCAGCTTCAGTACAGCCTTATTTAACATGAGCAGCTGATTGGAGGTTGGATCTGCCTCCCAGAATACCACTGATCAGCTGTTCCAGGTGGTGGGGACTGCTGCCACTCATCACTGCCATCGCCACCGCGGTGATAGGTGGTGGCAGCAGCAATCCCTATGACTGAAAATGTGATGCATGGAGGCTGAAAACAAGGTACGTGGAGGCTGAAAATGGGGTGTGTGGAGGCGGAGATAGGTAGCAGCGATTCCCGCAGCCTGGAACAGCTGATTGGCTGTATTCCGGGAGGCCGATTCAACTGTCAATCAGCTGCTCATGCTAAATCAGGCTGTGCTGAAGCTGACTGAGCTGTTTGCTATTGCTGCAAGGAGACAAATTGCTGGAAGGCAGAGGCTGAAGGGTGGGGGCCGGAGGGTGGGCGGGGCTTCAGCAACATTTGCTGTATAAGATGCACAGACATTTCCACCCACTTTAGGTGGGGGGAAGTGCATCTTATAGACCAGGGGTCACCAACCTTTCGGACCTCAAGGACCACTAAATTCATAATTTTAAATCCCACAAACCACTAATATGATCTGCCCAATGACCAGGTGGGTGTGGCTAGGTGGTTATGTGACTGGGTGGGCCAACTTGATGTCACTCACATCGAGGGGCACCTCACGGATCTCTACTCGCCCCTGCCCTGCCAGCCACTCCTCACCTCCCCGCCTGGGCTCCTTAGGGCCCCAACAGGAAGCAGTTGTTGGAACTAAGCAGCCACCACAAGAAAGAGCTGGCTCAGTTCAAATTAGATGTGACCGAGAAAGAAGCTCAACAGAAGCACCTCAATGAGGACTAGGAGCATAGGCTTTCCAAGCTGAGGGAAGACCTGCAGGAATGCAAGGCCAGGTACTGGCGCCTGGAGACTCAATGGGCTTGGATGATCAGCCAGTTCCAGGCCATGATGCAGTCCCACTGGAACAAGGCCTTCCAGCTCTTCGCCACCAATGGCACTTCTCTCCAGCCTTCACCCAAAGCCCCACACCAGGAGGCTGAAGCAGACCCCCAAGTCAGAATTTCTGCCTCTCTCTGACCTGCACAAAAAGACCTCGAAGGGGGAGACTCTCTGCAGCAACACAAACGTTCATTGCATGTATCTGGCCCAGGCACTATAGTTTGAGGATCCCTTATTTAGTGCAACATAAAAAATGCAAATAATTGTTTTGCGGACCACCAAAATTTTCTCATGGACCACCAGTGGTCCACGGACCACCAGTTGGTGACACTGTTATAGACCAAAAAATACAATACTTCAGCAACCCTCTAAAAGGATGCAAATGACCAGCTGTCTGCAAGGAATATAAATCTTTCCATTCCCCACTATCCTGTCAGCAGTGATCGGTTTCAATTTTTTTTACTACTGGTTCTGTGGGTGTGGCTTGGTGGGTGTGGCTTGGTGGCATGGCAGGGGAAGGATACTGTAAAATATCCATTTTTCTCCAATCAGCTGGGACTCCGGAGGCAGAGAATAGATGGGGGCAGGCCAGTCAGAGGTGATATTTACTGGTTTTCCGAACTACTCAAAATTTCTGCTACTGGTTCTCCAGAACTGGTCAGAACCTGCTAAAACCCATCTCTGCCTGTCAGAGCTGAAGAAGCTTCTTGGATGAGAAGTGAAATGTCTTCAAAGGAAAAAAACCAAGTCCAGTTGCCTCCTGAAAAAGGACTTTTGGGACAACCATAACCTGGATGACTGAGAATCTCTACAGAATTTTAGCTATACAATTTGGGATGAACACCCTTTGAATGGTGTGGGAGTAGGAATAGATTTCCAGATAAAAAAATATTGCAGACTACAAGAACCAGGAGCACTACTCAGGTGATCCTGAGGACACAGATAAACCTTCAAGTGCTCCAAGGATAATTAATCCTGTGACAGTGCAGTTAAGCCTTCCCTGCATATTGGGAAAAATTCACCCCATATTTCATTGCAGCTTGCTCAAAAGGGCGGTTGGGTCGAGCTTAAGACCCCAGATCCAACCCCCTCCCCCTCCCCCTCCCATTGTAGGACCCAGATTGTTGGGGGCAATAAAGTTGACTTTGTATATAATATACAAATGGATGAAGACTATTGCTTAACACAATGTAAGCCGCCCTGAGTCTTCGGAAAAGGGCAGGATATAAATGCAAAAACAAACAAACAAACAAACAAACAAATTATAAGTAAAGAAAATATTGGACTCCAGGTTACATAAAGGTCAATTGCAATACCTTATACACTGGAAAGGGTATACCCTTTGTCTGAAGCCACATGGGTCAAGAGTTGGAACATCAAAGCAGATAGGCTAATTAAGCAGTTCCATGATAAGTACCCAGGCAAGCCAAAGGGTCCCCCTGGTGGGTAGGGGTGGTTAATTGTGAATTAACTCCCCTTACCCTTACTCTCTTTGCAGGACACACTTCTTGTTTGAGGGGGTCCTATTGTCAGGCTTGGAAGCCGTACTACCTTGGTGCCTTCAGGATCCAGGCCTGCCACAATCCTACCGTGGGAAGTTGGGAGTGGATTTTATTTTTTTTTACATTTATTTCCCGCCCTTCTTCGAAGACTCAGGGCGGCTTACAGTGTGCATGAGTGAAGTAGAATTACCCATAACAAAACTTTGCAGAGAAGTTCAAGGCCATGGTGTCCGACAGCTGTGCTGAGAAGAAAGTGGAGGTTGTCTTCTGTACATGAAGGAACTCATTGGAACAGTAGTGGACATGTGGGAGAAGTGGGCAAGGTCTTGAACTTTCTTTTGGGTGAGGAAAACCCGGAAGCTCTCAGATTCGGGTTTTCCCAGATGTGCCAATATAACATCTCTAATAAAAGTTAGCTTTGAGAAATTGCAAGCCTCAGATTTTGATTTCATTGGGAGTGTTACTTGGAACCCTGACAGACCCTCTAAAAGGATGCAAATAACCAGCTATCTGCAAGGAATATAAATCCTTCCATTCCCCACTATCCTGTCAGAACTGAAGAAGCTTCTTGGATGAGAATCGAAACATCTTCAAAAGAAAAAACAAGAAAGTCCAGTTGCCTCATGAACAAGCACCTTTGGGACAACCATTACCTGGATAACTTAGAATCTCTACAGACCATTGGAAATATTGAACACATAACACTTTTTATGGATTGCACTTTCTCAACACTGTAAGATACTGTGGATAATAAGATTCCTGACTCTTTAATATTTCCATTTCCTGTAAAATTCATAAATAGAACATTATGTTTCAAATACAAAAAATTAAAATATAGGCTTCTTATACTTTATAACTGTAAACAAAATTAAATAAAATAGAAATTAAATAATGATTAGCCAAGCCACCCAACAGAAATTATATCCAATTCAACTGTCAAACAAATGCTGTGATCCAAAGATTGAAGCTTTGTTATGCTGATGTGATATAAATCTACTTCTAAACTGAGTGAATGCTTATTTTCAGTTAGTTCAGACATAATCTGTCTGAAACATTATTGTTATATGATGAGTTAGTTGTACATCATCAACATAAATATTACTATATATTTGCTTGTACTTACATCCTATTCTGAAAACATCTATTGTTGAGTAAATTAAACATATCAATATTTCAGTTGCTATTTTAAAAAATAGAAATAAAACTGAACCATATTCCTCTTTAATTTGCCATTTTAGATCCATTTCTTTAGGAATCATGACCCACCATCTGCCAGTTTAGATCCCTTGCATAAAATCCCTGCCAAAAAGAATGGTTGTATTATGGAAATAGTTTATATGCTTTCACATATAAATAAGTCTGGAGTCCAATCTTTTTCATGCATAAAAAAGGTTCTTATGTATCAAAGAACTCAGAGCTACTACTGCACAGTAGACAATAGGAACCTGGCAAAACACCACCATGATACAATTTAAATTCAGCAAACAAAAATGGTATGGCCCAATTCAGATTTGAGCTAGATGTGAGAAAAGAATAAAATACATACTGTAATGGAAAGAATCAGAATAATTGCAGGTGCTTCCTGCTTTCTCTTTAGAAAACAATGGCAAGACTTTTTGTAAAGTCTCAGCCAACTAACAAAAGAAATAATCTCTTGAGATGCTTCTTTTCTTTGAATTGACTTGCTAAATTAACACCTTTCTTACACCTAATAATTCAAGATTAGAAGATGGATTATTTCTTTCTAATTAGCTGATAGATCACCAAATATATTCAGAAAGATGACTAAATTTATTTAACTGTCCAGTAATCTGGCTAAATAAATATCTTCATCATATGAGCAGATCTCTTATACCACATGCATTATTGTACAGAGTATTTATTTACATTAGGATTATTATATATGCAGTAGTATTAGACCTTCTCAGACATTTTTGCTGTTCTTTACAGGGGTCTTGTGTGCAACTTCGATGACTGAAACTATTACCCTAGTCACTCATTTGCAGGACAGCCGCAGACGGTGTTGACAGGGGGGCAGAGATCGGCCGCCAGGCGCCTCACTTGTGGGGTGCCGCAGGGGTCGATTCTCTCGCCTCTCCTGTTCAACATCTACATGAAGCCGTTGGGCGAGGTCATCAGTGGCTTTGGGGTGAGTTATCATCTGTACGCTGATGATACTCAGCTGTACTTTTCCACCCCAGGCCACCCCAGCGAAGCTGTCGAAGTGCTGTCCTGTTGTTTGGAGGCCGTACGGGTCTGGATGGGGAGAAACAGACTCAGACTCAATCCATCCAAGACGGAGTGGCTGTGGATGCCGGCATCCCGGTACAGTCAGCTGCAACCGCGGCTGACTGTTGGGGGCGAGTCACTGGCCCCAACGGAAAGGGTGCGCAACTTGGGCGTTCCCCGGGATGACCGGCTGTCGTTTGAAGATCACTTGCCGGCCGTCTCCAGGAGAGCTTTTTACCAGGTCCGCCTGGTCCGCCAGTTACGCCCCTTTCTTGACCGGGATGCCTTATGCACGGTCACTCATGCTCTCATCACTTCTCGACTGGATTATTGCAATGCTCTCTACATGGGGCTACCTTTGAAGTGTACCCGGAGACTGCAGTTAGTCCAGAATGCAGCTGCTGGTGATTGAGGAGCACGCGTTGCTCCCGGTAACACCACTCCTGCGCAGTCTGCACTGGCTACCTGTGGTCTTCGGGTGCGCTTCAAGGTTTTGGTTACCACCTTCAAAGCGCTCCATGGCTTAGGGCCCGGTACTTACGGGACCGCCTGCTGTTCCACATGCCTCCCACCGACCCGCACGCCTCACAGAGAGGGTCTTCTCAGGGTGCCGTCCACCAAGCAGTGTCGGCTGGCGGCCCCCAGGGGAAGGTCCTTCTCTGTGGGAGCACCTACTCTCTGGAACGAACTTCCCCCCGGTTTACGCCAATTGCCTGACCTTCGGACCTTCCGCCGGGAACTGAAAACTTATTTATTTATACAAGCAGGACTGGCCTGACTTTTTAAATTCTAAATTTAAATTTTAAACTTTTAATGGTAATTTTATTGGGTATTTTTATGGTCAACCGACGGTTTTAATTTGGCCTTTTATTGAATAAGCTTTTTAATGGTTATTTTAATATGTATATTAATTGTTTTAAATGAAGGCTGTACACCGCCCTGAGTCCTTCGGGAGAAGGGCGGTATAGAAGTTTGATAAATAAATAAATAAATAAATAAAATGAATTTAATAGTTACTTTTACATAATAGTTATAGTTACTTTTACATAATTCAGTAATTCTATAAACTACAAATGCATCAATATAATTTTTAATATGGTAAATATTAATAAATATAACTCATACAAATAGAATTTCTTTTGGGTCCTCCATAATTGAACTTTTTAGAGAAAAGAGAAAATACCAGGAAAAAATATTTCTGGGTGCAAGTTTATGTCCTTTCCTGGGAGAAGGAAGGCCCATTAAATTCATTGCTACTTTTGCGTAAAAATGCTGTGAGATTCTGCTGTTATGGCTAGGCAACAATCAGGTATCTTTTTACTTAATTTCTCCTGAAATTAATAAATCAGGTCTGAAGAGACTTGAATTCTATTACACTGTTAGGTATTCCAAAGTATTGGCATTTAGTGCTCTACTCATTCTTCCTTCTGCTTATTCGTAAAAGATGAAAAATACCTTTATAATTGTTCATTCTTCCTCTCCTACCCTCCCAAAATGGATCTAATTTCATGTAATAGGTTTACAGATAGAAAGTGAGTTCACAATGACATCATGTTTTTTTGCTTTGCTCCAGGTTATTTTGACGGATACAAAATAGAGCATGTGTTCTGAATAAAGTAGAAGACAACAAAATTGAATTCAGTTATTTAGTTCTGTTCAGGTTTTTTTATAGCATCATGTTATAAAACAGCAGATGTACTGTTACCTGGAACACATGTTCCATTTATGGGCAAATTCTGTTGCAAAGTATCCTTTAGGGAGTGATAATAAATTGTATAGCCTTTACATCATTGTTTTCCTACCTCTACAAGTTCTGCCATAGATATAAATAATGTTTATGGGAAAATTTTAGTTTTACTGCCTGAATGTGTTTGCTCATAGCTTTTACTAAAAGAATAAATTAAGTTAAAGTGGAATGACATGGATGGATCGATGGATGGAAGGAAGGAAGGAAGGAAGGAAGGAAGGAAGGAAGGAAGGAAGGAAGGAAGGAAGGAAGGAAGGAAGGAAAGTAGGTAGGTAGGTTTTTAAGGCTGTCTGCAGAGTTACAGAATTTCAGATTTTTTTTACTTCAATTTCATAATTGATATAGGAAATTCAATTTTGTTTCCAATTTTGCTCACAGATTACAAATATTTAAATGCAGGAATATTTTTTCTAAATGAGAGATTTAAAAGTAAGCATCTGATCCATTTTAATTATTATAACCTGATACACATGGTTTGTTTTTGTTTTTGCTCTAAAACATCTAAATGGTACATTATGAAATGAGTTTATGATATAACCAGAAGTGGTCAAATATAAATATAATTCAAATTTATTGTTATCCTCACCATCTTTCTCTTCATCCTCATCAATATTGAAGAAACCAAGGAAAATTTAGATAACTAGGGAATGAAAATCAAAGTTTAATTAATTAGGAACAGAAGATCTAGGTGATGGTCACACACACAGTAATCTTAACTAGTTTATAAATTAAATCAGTACACTAGTAGATAAAAATATCCCAAAATATTCTGTAAATGATTGTTACTCTTTCATTCAACATTATATTGTATCAAAACAATGTATTCAGTTTATGTAAGCATTTCCACTTATGGTTGGTCAAAATAATCTGTTACTCACCACCGATGAACTACAATTGTTTCTTATCCAAGATATACCCAAGATATCAAGGCACAGATCATTCAGTGTCCCAATTACTGAAAATCACCATCAATTTGTCAGTCTTGGTTATCACCATCAAATGGGACTAAAAGAGCAAAAGGGATCCATGATACTGTCCGTAAATCAGCTTTCCTGGGAGGAAGATGTTCCCTCAAGCGTATAAAATTCTATTTCTTTAAGTCACTGTATTTACCAGCCATCATAAACTCTGCCTTCACTGGATTTAGTTTCTTTATGTTTTTCTTAACCAAGCTTACAAAATGCATCCTGTCATTTTCTGAAGCAGACTTTTCCAATCTAGCACCTTTTAAACATGTTAAGTTTTAACTTGCAAGCTGACAGAGATTATTGAGACTTATTGAACACGTATAAAGAATATAATTTTTGGATGGGCAGAAGAAATAAACTTGATCATCAATAGCTAATACATCATCCACCCAGAAATATTGTTTAATTTTAATCTTATCTAGAAATTTTGCTGGAAAAATATTGTTGCACTCTTTGACATTTTATTTATTTATTTATTTATTTTATTTGCATTTATATCCCGCCCTTCTCCGAAGACTCAGGGTGGCTTACACTATGTCAAGCAATAGTCTTCATCCATTTGTATATTATATACAAAGTCAACTTTTATTGCCCCCAACAATCTGGGTCCTCATTTTACCTACCTTATAAAGGATGGAAGGCTGAGTCAACCTTGGGCCTGGTGGGACTTGAACCTGCAGTAATTGCAAGCAGCTGCTGTTAATAACAGACTGTCTTAGCAGTCTGCGCCACTCAAGGACATAACTTTCATTATTTAGTAAACTTTAGTAGTAACCTTTTTCATTTGGTATTATCATAATGTAGGGTTTTCTGGATAGCACGTTTTAGAGAGAATATCAATCCTAGTGTCATACAAAGATTGTCACGATGGACCTGGGCATTTATGAAAATCCATTTACCAGACTGTAAATTAAATGTTTGTGATAAATCAATATCCAGTTTAGTTATGTTGAAGTGACCTGAATGTCAAATTGTTTGAGTTGGCAGGTCCCAGGTCTCAACTTTAAGCCATGTCTTGACTCTGAGCCATGTTGGCTTTTGCTTTTGGTTATAGAGACTCTTATCAATGTATGGTGAGAGATAAGTAGAAGTATTCCAGTTTCTATTAGAAGGGAAATCCTTCTCTGCAAGTACTATATAGCAGGGGTCTCCAACCTTGGTCCCTTTAAGACTTGTGGACTTCAACTCCCAGAGTCCCTCAGCCAGCAAAGCTGGCTGAGGAACTCTGGGAGTTGAAGTCCACAAGTCTTAAAGGGACCAAGTTTGGAGACCCCTGCTATATACCACAAATAAGGCAGCATTTTATAGGTATTCCTTGACTTATGACAATTGAGCCCAAAAGTTCTGTTGCTAAATGTGACATTGTTAAGTGAGTTTTGCCCCATTGCATCTTTCTTGCCCTATTTTACGATTTTTTGAACCACTTCAGTTTTTAAGTTAGTAACACGTTTGTTAAGTGAATCTGGATTTTCCCCATTGACTTTTTAACATAACATAACAATAGAGTTGGAAGGGACCTTGGAGGCCTTCTAGTCCAACCCCCTGCCCAGGCAGGAAACCCTGCACCATCTCAGTCAGATGGTTATCCAACATTTTCTTAAAAATTTCCAGTGTTGGAGCATTCACAACTTCTGAAGGCAAGTCGTTCCACTTATTAATTGTTCTAACTGTCAGGAAATTTCTCCTTAGTTCTATGTTGCTTCTCTCCTTGATTAGTTTCCACCCATTGCTTCTTGTTCTACCCTCAGGTGCTTTGGAGAACAGCCCGACTCCCTCTTCTTTGTGGCAGCCCCTGAGATATTGGAACACAGCTATCATGTCTCCCCTAGTCCTTCTTTTTGTTAAACTAGACATACCCAGTTCCTGCAACCGTTCTTCATATGTTTTAGCCTCCAGTCCCCTAATCATCTTTGTTTGTCAGAAGATTGCAAAAGGTGATCAGATGACCCTGGGACACTGCAACGGTCATAAATATGAGTCAGTTGACAAATGCCTGATTTTCATCTTGTGACCATGGGGATGTTGCAAAGTGTGAAAAACAGCCATAAATCAGTTTTTGTTGTTGTAACTTCAAATAGTCACTAAATGAAGCGTTGTAAGTTGAGGACTACCTGTACTTCCATCTTCTCCACTTGGAAGGACATCACTAATATTTTAAAGATAACTCATAACAGTAATGTTTAGCACGGGATTCCAACCCAGTGTAAGAGATTCTCCTTTCACTCATCTTTCAGGGAGGGTGCCCACCTTCAGATCTTAATTCTTTTTTCATTACGTTGATTTGTCTTCTAACAGTGTACAAAATTAAAAACAACAGATAGTAATAAAAAAAAAATCAAACATATTGTACAGGAGGCAATTTCCAAGAACTAAAATCAACCAGAAACAAGTAAAAAAAAATTAAGAATAATATAATCAAATCTTCAGAAAGTTAGCTAGGATTGGGGCAGGGGTGAAATGCTCCCAGTTTGGACTGGATCACCCAATCTGGTAGCAATGGCGGCTCAGAGAAGCAATAGCGATGATGGTTCGGAGAACCGGTAGCAAAAATCCCTTTTTAAAGGCTCCTCTGGTGATCCCAGCTGAGTTGCCTGATCATCAGAAGCTTTTAAAAGCATTTTTTAACAACCTCTTTAGTTGTAAAAAGCATGGAAATGCTTTTAAAAGTTGGCCACGCCCACCCAGTCACATTACCCCCCCCCCACCAAGCCATGCCCACAGAACCGGTAATAACAAATTTTACATTTCACCCTGGATTGGGGTCATATGGATGGGGAGGAACAGGCTCCAGCTCAACCCTCCAAGACAGAGTGGCTGTGGGTTCCGGTGTCCCGGTACAGTCAGCTTACGCCATCGCTGACTGTTGGGGGTAAAGTATTGGCCCCCAGGGGGAGGGTGTGCAACTTGGGCGTTCTCCTGGACGATTGGCTGTCCTTAGAGGAACATTTGACGGCCGTTGCCAGGGGAGCATTTTATCAGGTTTGCCTGATTTGCCAGTTGCGCCCCTTCCTTGACTGGGTCTCTTTACGCACGGTCACTCATGCCCTCGTTACTTCCCGCCTGGACTATTGCAATGCTCTCTACATGGGGCTCCCCTTGAAGAGCACCAGGAGGCTCCAGCTAGTCCAGAATGCGGCTGCGCAGGTGATAGAGGGAGCACCTCGTTGCTCCCACATAACACCTATCCTGCACGGCCTGCACTGGCTGCCAGTAGCCTTCCGGGTGCAATTCAAGGTGCTGGTTATCACCTTTAAAGCACTCCATGGCTTAGGACCAGGCTATTTACGAGACCGCCTTCTGCCACCGATAGCCTCCCAACTACCTGTGCGCTCCTACAGGGTGGGCCTTCTCAGGGTGCCGTCGACCAAATAATGTCGGTTGGCGGCCCCCAGGGGAAGGGCCTTCTCTGTGGGAGCTCCTACGCTTTGGAATGAGCTGCCTCCGGGGTTACACCAACTCCCCGACCTCCGGACCTTCAAACGTGAACTGAAGACTTTATTATTTCATCATGCGGGACTGGCCTAAGCATAATTTTAAATTGTAATTTTAAATGGGTTTTATGTCGGTCTATGACCATTTTAGTTTTGATTCGGCCTATTTAAATATTTGTTTTTAATTATGTTTTAAACTTGCTGTTTGTATTTGTGTTTTAATATGGCTGTAAACTGCCCTGAGTCCTTCGGGAGAAGGGCGGTATAGAAATTAAATTATAAATAAATAAATAAAATAAATATGAATCTCAGAGGGAATGCTTCTTTCATTGGAAGACAGAGCAACAGAGAAGACATGTTTGCAATAGTGGTGAATACCTGTAGCTTGGGTGCAGGATGAGGGTGGAGGTTCATTTTCCAAACTTGTGGATTGGTTTTAAAACAGTTCATTACTTAGTAACATCTTCAGTGGAGTTTAGGGGATGTCAGTGTTAGTGTTCTTCTGTTTATAAGGGCTACATGTAGTTGGTAGGTCTTGTGATGGGGAGATTATATCAGGGAACGGTCAGGTCACGTGAGGGTCTTGTGATAGGTCTTGTGTTAGGGAGGTCATGTCAGGTGAAGGTCATTGGGAAGTGAAGAGAAGTCATGTCTTCTGGGTCTCACCAGATGATAACTGTTTAGATTATGGGCAGAGTCACCCTGTCAGATCTTATCCCAGCAACACAAATATTTGTAGAAAGAGAGTGAGCTTTCTGAAAACCTTCTAACTGTTATCCCAGTAATTTTCTCCTCTTGTTATTTTTTATGGTGGTTTTTTTCCCATCATAAATGGAGAGTGAGCTGAGGTAAGTTGACACCATTGCTGCAAGATCTTTCCTGGAATACATCTGTTCTACAGAGAGGGAACAAATTACATGTCTGGAATAAAAGTAGTGTTAAGGAAGGTGTCTGGGGAAGTATATGATGCTATTTGCATATTATGCAGATGAAAACCTAATAAGAAAAGGTATATTGGCAGGGAATGTGTGTTATCTGGCACTGATGCATAAGCCAAAATGGGATACTGCAGCATAATCTCCAGTAATGTTATTTTCCAATTTAATTTTTTTTTAAAAAATTACAAAAATGAAACCCAGTAAAAGAAAGCAAAAGCAGTACAGATAAATCAGTCGTGCTTGTGAAGCCATCCAATCCAGCTCTGTCCAAGTAACCTGGATTAAGATGGGGCTCTCTATACCAGGGGTCTCCAACCTTGGTCCCTTGAAGACTTGTGGACTTCAACTCCCAGAGTCCCTCAGCCAGCAAAGCTGGCTGAGGAACTCTGGGAGTTGAAGTCCACAAGTCTTCAAGGGACCAAGGTTGGAGACCCCTGCTCTATACCACGAAGCTCCTGTTAGGAATTCTGCTCAGCTAAAAAAAACAAGAAATAGCCAGGTGTTCCATAACACTTCCATTCAGAGCCTTTTTGGGGTTTTTGAGTGCATTTCAAGGAATGTTACGGAGAACAAAAATTGAACACCATCAATATTAATGATCTAAACTGGGAAGATTGCTTTTAGTGCACAAATTAATTACCCTAATCACAGGGGTTTTTATATTCATTTTAATGAAATAACTATTTATTTCACTGAGTCCTGAGCTTTTCTGTTGCAAATAAGTTACATTTACATGATAAATACATGAAACTGAAATGGATGACTAAATTAACTGAGAAATGAGAGGGGTGGTGGTTGGGTGGGGGGAAGCTTTTAAAAACACAGTGTTTATAAGAGAAAGAGCCAGATTAATGGATTAGTTTTTGGGTGAGCATCTGTGATTTTTTTTTTTCATGAATGCCAAATGGAATTTAATAGGTCTTGAGCCTTGCCTTCAGTACCAGTATTTCCATATTTAATGTTTTTAGGCTTAAGAGTGTTGATTTTAAAAGCCTCATTTATTTCACTATGGCAATCGATTCCACAATCAATTACCGTATATACTCGAATATAAGCCGATCCGAGTATAAGCCGAGGTCCCCAATTTTACCCCAAAAACTGGGGTAAACTGGGGACTCGAGTATAAGCCGAGGGTGGGAAATGAGGCACCTACCGGTTGGGGAACCCCTCCCTCCCTCAGCTGAGAAGGCTGGCGGCTCCCCCGCCCCGCCCTCTCACTGCACCGGCAGGGCTTCCCCGCGCCGTCCGGTAAAATGTGAAAAAAAGAAAAAAAAAAAACTCGAGTATAAGCCGTATATACTCGAGTATAAGCCGAGGGGCTTAAAAAAAAAACAAAACTCGAGTATAAGCCGTATAGACCCGAGTATAAGCCGAGGGGACGTTTTTCAGCACAAAAAACGTGCTGAAAAACTCGGCTTATACTCGAGTATATACGGTAAATTAGATTACTCGCTTGTTTTCTTATCTTCTTTCTTCTCCCATAGCAGCCCATGTCTATATATATGACTGGGGGTGGGGTGAGTTCTTTCCTTATTTAAAAAAGACCCCACAAAACCCAGATAGATAGATAGAATTCTTTATTGGCCAAGTGTGATTGGACACACAAGGAATTTGTCTAGGTGCATGGAGTATCCCTGTCCTTAAATCCCTTTATTCACATTTCACGATAAGCACTAACCATGCTAGGGAAAGGGGGATAGGGCAGGAGAAAAAAAATGCTTTGGGAATTTCCAGTGTGCCTTTTAGCATCTATGTGTTTTGAAAACTTTATTTACTATGGCAATGCTTTGAAGGGCTGCAAATTCAACAGAGGGGAGATTTGAAACACATTCCAGCTCGTTTTTTGATAAGGGTTCAGCCAAACAGCACATCCTTCTCGGCTTTCCCCCTTCCTGTCCTCCCAGTTCAGCCACCAGAGGCATCTCCAGTTTCCTTTGATTTGAAATGATCAATTGCAGCTGTGGCAGCCAGGCAGGGGGCCTCAGGCACAGTCCAAACAAGTATGTCTCCCAATGCGCTAGGATTTACATTTCAATTGCTGCCACATTTTTAAAAAGATAATTATAACCTTTTTATATTAATATATTTTTTCTCCATGGCTGCTCTGATATTTTAGCAACATAAATATTAATTTAGTACATCAGGAAGAACACAAGCTTTCTTCAAGGGAAATGGCTTGAATAAAAATCAGTTATTTTTTTTTTTAAAGCCCACATCCAGATGGCGTCAAACATGTTATCAGAATCTCAGAGCAATAGCCACATTAAAAAGCTTTTTTTTCCCCTTCAGAGTCTAATTCTACTTTTTCTGGGATTAGTAGTTTGGAAAATAAATTGCAGATCCAATAGAACATGTCAGCCAAGTTGTTGGTGATTACAATAATGCCATTTATCAGGGTAAGGAAGGACTGCCTTGATCCTAACACTATATTGTTAAGAACACATACAGTATTAAAATCGTGTGTGTGTTTGTGTGTGTGTGTGTGTGTGTGTGTGTGTGTGTGTGTGTGTGCGTGCACGCGCATGTATAGGCAAAGAAATATATTATAGCAAAATATAGCAAAAGAATTTGGCATTTGCATTTAATATTGAAGTTTAAAAATGAAAATAGTTTGATATTGGAAACGGTTATTGAATAATTATTGAATAATTATCAGAAATATAATGTGTCTCTGTTCCTCTCTCTCTGCTTGTGTGTATTTTTCAGAAGAGGGGTTTAACTTTTTTTAAAAATAATTTTTATTAAAGATTTTTTTAAAAAAAAAAATTTTTTGACAATTTTCTTCTTTACATTTCCACATCAGTATACATCTCTTATATATCATTTTCCCCCCTTACTTCAATTTACCTTTGTCTATAAATCTGGTTCTATTTATTTATACGTATTAATATATCAATATACTAAACTACAATCATACATTATGTGTCATTTCCATTTCTACAAGTTTGTTACTAAGTTCTAACTTCTATATCTTCTTCATTTAATCTTTCCTTACCCTTTACACCTATCCTCTGAATTTTCATCTTGTGACCATTGGGGTTTTGCAAGTGTGAAAAACAGCCATAAATCAGTTTTTGTTGTTGTAACTTCAAATAGTCACTAAATGAAGTGTTGTAAGTTGAGGACCACCTGTACTTCCATCTTCTCCACTTGGAAGGACATCACTAATATTTTAAAGATAACTCATAACAGTAATGTTTAGCACGGGATTCCAACCCAGTGTAAGAGATTCTCCTTTCACTCATCTTTCAGGGAGGGTGCCCACCCTCAGATCTTAATTCTTTTTTCATTATATTGATTTGTCTTCTAACAGTGTACAAAATTAAAAACAACAGATAGTAATTAAAAAAAATATAAACAAACATGTTGTTGTTGTTAGTTGCGAAGTCGTGTCCGACCCATCGCGACCCCATGGACAACGTTCCTCCAGGCTTTCCTGTCCTCTACCATCCTCTGGAGTCCATTTAAGCTCTTGCCTACTGCTTCAGTGACTCCATCCAGCCACCTCATTCTCTGTCGTCTCCTTCTTCTTTTGCCCTCAATCTTTCCCAGTATTAGGTTCTTCTCTAGTGAGTCCTTCCTTCTCATTAGGTGGCCAAAGTATTTCAGTTTCATCTTCAGGATCTGACCTTCTAAAGAGCAGTCAGGGTTGATCTCCTCTAGAACTGACTTGTTTGGTCACCTTGCAGTCCAAGGGACTCGCAGGAGTCTTCTCCAGCACCAGAGTTCAAAGGCCTCAATTCTTTGTCATAATTTCCTGAAAGTATTCCTAGCAAAAATAATTCTGGTTTCATATCTATTTTCTGTTTGCTTATCTCTTCTAAATATATTCTTATCCTATTCCAATATTGTTTTGCTTTGGGGCATGTCCACCACATGTGGTAATAAATTCCCTGATTTTGTTTACATTTCCAACAGGTTGATGAAGTATTCGGGAACATTTTAGCCAGTCTTGCTGGTGGAAGATGCCACCTGTAAAACATTTTATACATGTTTTCCTTATAAGCTACTGACATTGTCAATTTATAGTTTTTGTTTTAGAGTTTCTCCAATTTCTCCAGTTCAATATTAGAGCCAACGCTTTTGGCCCAGATATCATAGTTTCTTTGACTACCTCCTCCTCCATTTTATATCTCAGTAAATAGATGATTACAATAATGCCATTTATCAGGGTAAGGAAGGACTGCCTTGATCCTAACACTATATTGTTAAGAGCACATACAGTATTAAAATCAAGTGTGTGTGTGTGTGTGTGTGTGTGTGTGTGTGTGTGTGTGTATGTGTGCGCATGCATGTGTGCACATGCGCATGTATAGACAAAGAAATATATTATAGCAAAATATAGCAAAAGAATTAGCCATTTGCATTTAATGTTGAAGTTTAAAAATGAAAATAGTTTGATATTGGAAATGTTTATTGAATAATTATCAGAAATATAGTGTGTCTGTCTCTGTTTGTCTCTCTCTCTCTGTTTGTGTATATTGTTCAGAAGGGGGGTTTAACTTTTTTTCTCCTTTGTAGCAAGCAACATTCTATTTTTTTAAGCAGGTATTTGTCCCAAGATGAAATAACTGTAATGTGATTTGGAAACCTCAAGTTTGCTTTGAATTCTTTATCTAGATGCCAAATTAAACATATATGGTGTGATCCCATATTTTATGTCCTTTGGGCTGCTTCCTTAGAACTCCACCAAGCAGCATTCCTTAGTGCTATTTGACTTCTTCTCCATTTGCTTTATAAGGAACTTTGTCATTTTTAAACATTATTTCTTATGCCAAGTATTTCAGGAACGATGATGGCCCCACTTTTGTTCGGTATCAGACACAAAGAATTTGCTGACCATAATACCTATTGCATAGATACACAGTAGAACAGATGGGCCTCGTGTATGATAACCACGATATGGTTTTCCCAATCAAAAGTGTGTTCTGCTAACAAAACCTCATCCTATTTAAAGTATTGTTATGTTGCACTTAATTTCTTTAGCCAGTTATTCACATTGCTTTTATTGAGACTATGGAACTGTTTTGCATTTTTCTGTGGTTGCAATCTTCCTTTATTCTTAATACCAATGCATGACTTTACTTCCTCCCAATGCACACACAGCAGGAAAAGCAATCAGATTGTAATAACAGATATTGGTTTGCTTAATTCATGCTCCGTGGGCCATGATATATATTTTTTGCAGTCTGCACTTCAAAATACTTGATATGGGAGCATGTGTAGATTTGTGCTCCCTTATTATGTAAAATGAAAGTATTTTATTTGCCCTAATATTGTTCATTATCAATTAAGATATTTGTATTCTTTTTTTAATCTTTTGAATAAAATAAAAAATAAAAAATTGCCAAACAAAATAGCCTTAGAAAGCTAGCTTTCTTTCTTTCTTTCTCTTTCTTTCTTTCTTTCTTTCTTTCTTTCTTTCTTTCTTTCTTTCTTTCTTCCTTCCTTCCTTCCTTCCTTCCTTCCTTCCTTCCCCCTCCCCACCCCTCCCCTCCCCTTCCTTTCCTTTCCTTTCTTTTCTTTTCCTTTCCTTTCCTTCTCTTCCATCCCCATCCATAAATAACAGGAACAATTACATATATATTAAGAGGAAAATTAATACTGCTGCTGGGCTAATATCACAAGCAGGTCATTGTGTTAAACTCCTTGATAAAGTGCAGAGTGACTACAATTGCCATGGGATCTTTTTATAGACAAGACCTTTATTTCCTACATACCAAAGCCATTGGACTGAGGCCTATTTAAAGCTGACTCTGGGAATAATATGGCTCATGAAATATGCATGACTAACACATATGCTGCCAGGGGAACTTAGTGTATTATGTATGATTCTGCCATAATTGTACGGAAATGATATTCATTTAAGTGGATGTTTATTACAGTTAAAGGTACACCTAATGAGACAAAGGCCATACATCTAAAAACAGAAGGTTATTTCTATCGGTGTTTGAAAAGCTTCTCTTGTATTCAGAAAATCTTCTCATGTCCACTTGTGTTCTTGCCCTCTCTCACCCCACGTTTCTATTGTATTATTGTATTGTATTGTATTGTATTATTTTTATTTTATTTATTTTATTTTACTATTTTATTTTTTAATTTTATTTAATTTTTTATTATTCTATTTTATTATTTATTTTATTTTTAGTTTAGGACTTTTCATTTTCTGCCAAATGATCTATTAAACAAAATGTACTTCCTATCAACTTTTGGAAACATTTCGACTGTCTATTGAAGCTTAACATTTAAAATTGTCTGGTTTTGTTACTAATAATAAACGATTTATGTTATTTTATGTCCATCCATGTTTTGTGGAATGATTGAAATTCCTAGGTTAATTATTCATATGGAGGAAAGAAGCAGTATGTGGAAATATAAAGATATTTTTTTGTTAAAGATGTAATACAATAGTGTACTTTTGTACTTCTGTCATGTCTTCTGTCAAATCTTCAGTGTGATATTTATAAACCTTATATCTTATTTGGTTAAGCTATGTTTACTGTGAGCAGTAGATTCCTTTGATACAAATGTTGCCTGATTAAATTTGGAAGAGACATATGACAGAAATTTTGCACAGTAGGCCTGCTGGAGTTTCAGACATTAGAATGTATATGCCTTATTAGTGTTACTTTGAGCTGTTTGGAGACATTTTCATCCACCAAAACAAGATTCCTAGCAAAACCAGTTTTTGAATGGTATTATGTTCCTGGAAGATGCCAATTCCAATGGATATGAAATATACCTTCAGGCAAATAGTAATTCCTCTGACAGATGAAACTTTTTCTACCATAGCTTGAAGTCTATCTTTGCTCACATCTATTTTTATTCTGTTTACAACATTATTTTAAAATGGAAAACAGCTGATAATTTGTAAAAAATGGTCGTACAAAATAGCAGCTGAAATATTTCCGACTGTTCTTACAACACAAACTTAAATACATTATAAACTAGTTATCAATAATTTGATTTTTTAAATAAAATGCCTGGCATGAAACAACTCACCTATTATTTCTAGGTGAAATGCATGAAACAGAGTTTGACTTGCTAATATGAAAATTGACAAAAGTCTATGAATTATTAAAACTATTCCAAGATTCCATTGGCTTCTTATCAAGAAACTGCTTAGACAGAAAAGTCTTAACTTTTTAAAATTAATCTTCTTTGATGAACTTATGATGCTATAAACAGAGCTCTATTGCCAATTCTCTATACTTATGTTCACAAAGACTTGGCTAGAATTGTATAATTTCTTCAGAATGAAATAGTGAGTTTAATCACCAATTGAACCGAACATCATGTGTGCCATAGGAAAGTCACTGATTGGAGGTTAAACATCACCAGCATTGATGATGTTACCTAGCTGGATAATTAAACATTTGCAAGCAAACAACGAAGTTCAGAGTGCATCAAGAACTTCATAATAGAGTTGGTCTTCTGAAATATCCAACACAAAATTGGTGCTGACAAAGTCATTCTTTCCTAAAATAAGTAAAGGATTGGTTCTATCAAATTACTGTTCCAAATGTAATGATATAATCTCTGAATTAGGTCAAAAACACCCATTAGATGTGGGTGAAATGCCTGCTTCAAAAATACTCCCAGAAACATAGGATATCCCCAGTTGGAAGGCTGCTGGTACTAGCAGCAAATTGCTGTACAACTATTTCATCTTTTGCTCCTGTATGGATTATATTATGGAAAGGAAGAAGAAGAAAGGGAAAGTAACAGGGAGAAAAGAAAGATTAGAAGTGGGAGATGTAGATACCTACATGCCAACTCCCAGTCCACAAGCCAGTAGTTAACACTAGAAAAAATAAATCAGTATCAGCAATAATGTAATTTTAAAATTATGAAAATATTATGATCACCACAAAGTTACATCAGAACAATAAACCAAAAAATACTCACATAAAGGATATGTGACATTAGTATTTAGAACCCAGCAGCAAAATATATATCTGTGTACAGTGGAGAGAAGCCATATAATAAACATATTTTTCAATATTTTTCATTGAAAGCCTTAGGTGCAACAGAAGGGTCTAGGAGCACCCCAAACTGTATACTTGGCACTTTAGTTAAAAAAAAAATGTACCCTTAGTATTCCATCTTAGGAAGGAATAATTTAGCGTCTTCCCAATCCTCTCAGAGTTGTCATAACTCAGTTCCAATCGGTTATACTTCATCTAGACTGCAATCTAGTTGGGCAGGAACCAATCAGGGAGAAAACCATACCTGATAAAGATAGAGAGAAAAAAAGAAAAGATTTGTAGCATTACACAAATCTGACTTCCCTCATTGACTTTGCTGGCTGGGAAGGTTACAAAAGGTGGTCAGATGACCTCAGGACAGTGAAACTGTCACATATGCACACATGCAACCCAGAGGTGAGTTTCAGCAGATTCTGACCAGTTCTGGAGAACTGGTAGCAAAAATTTTGAGTAGTTCGGAGAACTGGTAAATACCACCCCATCCCATCTATTCTCTGCTTCCCAAGTCCCAGCTAATTGGGAGGAAATGGGGATTTTGCAGTAACCTTCCACTGGATTGGGGAGGGAATGTAGATTTTACAGTATCCTTCCCCTGGAGTGGGGTGGCAATGGAGATTTTACAGTATCCTTCCCCTGCCACACACAGCATTCCACGCCCACTAAGCCATGCCATGCCCACCAAGCCACACCCACCGGTAGTAAAAAATTTTGAAACCCAACATTGATGCAACCATGGGGATGCTGCAATGGTTTAAGTGTGAAAACTGAAGTCACTTTATTCCTTGCCAATGTGGAATGATCACTAAATGAATGGACTTTTCTTTTCGTTTACCATATTCTTATTTTTTTTTATGTTCTAATTTTCTTTCTATTTTTCTTTTTTGCACATTTATTTTTAATATTTTTTTCTCATATTTTTTTTAGTTTGTATTAATTTTAATCTTTTTAATTGTAATGTTTAACAAGATCATTATATTAAAAAGATAAAGACAGTTCTAGAATGCAAAGCAATAGATTAAAACTAGATAGGCAGATTCCAACCGAATGTCAGAAAAAACTTCCTAGGAGTAAGAACAATGTGACAGTCAAGTCAATTGTCTGATGAGGTCAGTTGTCTATTGATCGATCAGGAAGGCTTTAATTTGGATTGAACACTAAGCATGGGGTTGCATTAATGACATAAATGGCCTCTTCCCATTCTATGATTCTGTGATAAACAACAACAAGCCTCATTCGTTGACAGCTAATTGTGAAGTTTTTTTTTTAAAGGTCTGGGCCTAACATCTGTTACTAAACAACCATATATGATGGCACACATATTTGTCTTGAAGCAGGAACAGAAGTTGGATGACAAGAGGCTATAAAAAGAAAGTTGGAAATAGGAAGAGTTGTGAATCGAAATAACAGCAGCTGCAACTTGGAACACACATTTCATGCCTTTACCATAAATACATTTGAAAGAGAATGTGCAGGTTTCAGTTTCATTTAAATTATTTATTTATTTATTTATTTATTTATTTATTTATTTGCTGCCCATCTCACCAAAACTCTGGGCAGTGCAAAGCAATTGGATAAAAAGGTATTAAAAACAACATATACAAAAATATAAAAATCTATATTTGTTATCTATATAAAAGAAATAGTTATTATACAAAACAAACATTCAAACCCTAGGTGAAGAGAGGATAGGAATGAAGGAGCTATTTAAGCAGATCTCTGGTTTCCTTGGAGCCTCAGGTCTGATGACCTAACCAAATCTTGAGGGATCAAAAGGGAAGGAGTTAATCTAATTTCAGACAGGAAAATATTCTCTAAAGTGGAATGCCATAGCAGAGAAATCATTTCTCCTGAAACCCACAAAATGTAGGTCCCTAGCTGCTAGTACTTACAGCATGCTTTCTCTGCCAGACCTAATGGGACAGGCTAATATAACTAATGATCCTTTGGATAGCCTGGTCCTTTGCCATGAAGGCTTTTAAAGGTTGAAAACAGCACCTTGAACTGGACCCAGAATCAAACCGGCAACCAATATCCAGAGCAAAGATGTAACAGGCTTGTTTTAGAAGTGCACCACTGCATTTTGTAGAAGTTAAAGCTTCTGGATACTCTTCAAGAGTAGCCCCATATAGACTGCATTGCTGTAGTCCAATCTGGAGCTGACTAGGGCATGAGTAATACTAAGAAGGAAAACTTTGTGTGTGTGTGGAACAGATAGTACTCTCAGGATTACTTGTTCCAAAATTTAGTCAACGATGGCAGATTGATTTTTTGCTAATTTTCAGTCGAGAAAGTTAAACTTATTTTGGTCTAATCAATGCAACATTACAAGTTCTTAATCCTTACATTCAAATAAAAATCCATAGGCAGAACATTATTGTCACATCTCATGTGACATTAGTATGTCAACAATCTGCCTCTTGCATATGTTCTTTTTTTAAAAAACATAGGTAAAGATGATCTATTTTATTAAATATACTTATAATATTACTTAGATCAAAGATGCAAATAGTTCAAATTTCAGATGTTCTAGCAAGCATATAAACAACAATGATAAGCATCCATAGTATTTTGTCCTGCAATTGGTAAACAAAAATATATATTTCTCGGTCACTAGGCTCCAAGTTTGAAACAATGATATTTCATTACTTTGACAGACTGGCTAAAAGATTTCTATAAATCATCAATGTGGTGAAAAATGCTGATCTAGGAGTATATTTATGTCGATAGCTCGGTCATTGCAAGCTCTTATATTTCTTGCAATTCAACTGCTAAGTAAACATGACACTTAAAGTTATGAAATTTAAATCCAGCTGCGCTAAAGAAGCTTCTGGTATAAACAAAACACAATTTTTATTTTAAATAAAAATGTAATTCTACCATAAACAAATGTCTTCAAAATGCACAATATTATAATGGCAGTGCATTTAATGGCAGTGCATACATATTAGGTCAGTGATATTGTTTTCTCTTGTCAACTATTCAGGACATATAATAACCTTACCTGCACACATCTTTCAAATGATCTAGTAAAGTTACTTCTATTCGGTATCCTGCTATTTCTATATAAGAGTCATGAAGGGTTTCCAGTTAAATGCCACACTTGTCTGATGAGTGGAATACCAAGAATCAATCTTTTTTTAATGCAAGAAAAGTAAAAAATATGAACATAGTTTCAACAAAGGATTTAAAATGCAGACAATTATGGATAGAAAGGTAAACAAGACATGCCTGAAGTATACCTAATGCATGCTTGAGGACTCCATTAGAATATTTCACATTTCACATTAAAATATAATCAATGTTAAGGTTCCAGAAAAACCTCTTCTGCATAAAAAAACCTCAGAAGCCATTGTTTTCCAGAGTTCTTTACTAGCATGAGGAAACTGGCACACGATGAGTGAAATTCCAAAACTGAATTTCCAGATTCTTTCCCCAGTTATACAAACCCCAAGAGTCCCACCCCCCTGACCCCTTTGATGGTCACATGGTCCCACGTTCTTCCAGTTCATTCGAATATCTTCTTGCCACTCTTCCTGCAGATGTGAACACCATCCGACCTTGACCGCTTGAAGAATGTTACCATACCCCTCAGCCCCCCTTCCTCCCCTCAGGGGAAAAATGTGGCAGCGTCTGGAACCCTAAAGTCTAATATGGTTTCCAGGCCTGACAATCGCGCACACATAGATCACTAATGGAGTTAAATTTTCTACTTTTTGCATTATTAATGTCCCTTTTAAAAGTTGCACTTTATTTGGAATACTTTTGAACAAATATTGTCTTCTTTACATGGTATATAATAATATAGTGAACTTAGCGGCTTCTTGCTATAATCTACCAGCTGAATCATTATAGCTCAGTCCTCAGAGAGCAAAAGTAACTACATTTAATCATTAAATTTTTGGGGAATTGCTTCATAATTATTAGGGATATTAATAATGGAAGAGACAGACATTTGTTTCAGCTCAATTCTCGTGTCATTTATTTTTATTGTGACATTGGGAAGACATTTACCCAGTCTACAAAATACTTTTTGGAAATGAAATACACTTAATTATTAATTGATTTTTTCCCCTCCCAAATCACAGAGTTGTATGGGAGCAAGTCACCAGATTAGGAATGGGAAAATAGAATGTAAAAGTTGCCCCGGGCCCTAGTATCATAATGGCAGTCCACACTATAATGATCAGATATATTGATATTCTACAACAGTTTCTACCTTAAACCCCAAATCACTCCTCCAATTATTTCTTATTACTTAACAAAAATGGTTTTCAAAGTCCAAAACAATTGCAACTTTCACAAAGATTTTTTTTTTAAAAAAAATAAACACAATTTGTTCTTAATAGAATAATGAGCCAATTGTATAATATACTAAATTGTGTAATATGCAAAAATGCTGCTTTTTTAATATTGTTACAAATGACAATCCAAAGTCCAAATACTATAGAGCAAAACTATTTATGAACCACAATAATGAACCCTTATGAACCCTTATTTAAAAATGATCAGCCTAATATTTTGTAATTAGTGGTTTTTTAATGGATTTTGGTTAGCGATTTTTTCCTGACATCTTTCGTTGTCAGTGATGACTTTCAATTGGGAAGAATACATTGTCCTGTGTAATGTGTTCATTTATTCATAAAATGCCACTAGTAGAGAAGAACCAAGAAGAAAAACTAAAAGTCATCCTGAAGCAGCAGGAACAGATAACAAGTTGGCCCACCCCATTATTTTGTTACCTAGAGCTATATGTCAAATTATTCCAAGAAAACCAGAATATGGCATTGAAGTGTTCTTGCAGATAAAGTATGAGAGAGATCTGCTTAATAATAAATCTTGAACAATGGCAGAAATCCTTTGAGTAATTTACACATAAGAATTCCTGCCAGTGAAATGTTATCTTTTCATAACAATGATCTGTTGGCTCAGCCAACAGTCAAGGAGCTTCTTAAAAATATTATGCTGAACTGATACTTATTTGCCAGATATGTTTGTATGGTTTACTTGTAGGGGGAAAAAATAGCACATATTCCAAAGGTTTTAGAGTGTGTTAGGACAAGGGTTCTATGTTTGTAGACAAAAAAACAGCACATAGATGTATATAATGTCTCTAATTGTATGTACTTTTGTAAATACACACAAATTAACTGTAAATGTGAGTAGAAAAATTGCAAAAGAATTCAATGTACTCATGTTTATATGTGTTCTATAAAATTATAGTGCAGCCATATTTTGCATACTTGTCTCTGAATCTTAAAAAGGATATTGAAAGGTTAAACTAACTCCCCTATGGAGACAGCTTTCAATATTTTGGGCTTCTCAGCCCAAAACAACACTTAGCAAAAGAGAACATAGTAAAGATATGTTAAACTCTAGACTTTCTGGGAGAAAAAAATAAATGTCATAACCTGCTGAAACACAATGGTGGAAGATTCAGGACAAATTGTAGAATATAACAGACACTGTTGGGATGCAATACTAATTACTGTTGCAATACTAATGCACTTACATTGACTTCTATCCAGGCAAGTTATTATTGGGTTTGTGTATTTTGTTAATTCATATATTATTATTAGCTATGTATTTCAGATTGCATTATTTATTAGAAACCAGCATTGTGCAGAGACAGCAAATCAGGACTTGGAAACCTCAAGGTTTGCAAATGGCTCTTCCTTCCTTCCTCCCTCCGTTTCCCTGCAAAAATAAGAAAGAAGTAAAGAATGGAATGGAGTATTAAGAAAAGACAAGGCTGGCTAATTATATGGGGCCACAGCATTAGATCCTCTAACACACAAAACCCACATGAATACCTTGGTTTATAATTTACATCAAACCAAGACCCAGCCTTATATTTGTTAGAGCCTTTGAGTATATGGATTGCTTATGCCAGGGGTGTCCAAACTTGGCAACTTTAAGACTTGTGGACTCCAACTCCCAGAATTGGAGCTTTGCTGGCTGAGGAATTCTGTGAGTTGAAGTCCACAAGTCTTAAAGTTGCCAAGTTTGGACACCCTTGGCTTATGCTACCTGAGGTCTTCTCAGCCACTTTATTTTGTATATACATCTATCCATGTTAAAACTTGTTAGATCGTGGGAGGCAATGAAGAGGCAGGACGACAGACAGTGACTTCAGCTCTGTGACTTTTCAGTGACTTCTGCAAAGGCTTAGCTGGCCACACTCCCTTTTAAAGGGAGATGTCCCACCGATTCAGCTACCAATCAGTGGCGGGTCCATTTGAATCTACCAATCTGCGGTGGGCATGCAAATGTCCAGCTAAACCTGGATCTGAGTGAAGCCTACATCCCTGGCTTCATTCACTATTTACATATATAACAAAACCTGTAACAGATTTTTCCCAGGACAGATTTCATGATAGTATACTTGAATGAATTTATTATGTTTCATACTAATCTGCTGTCGTGTCCCCCTCCCCCTCCGACAACCGGGTCTAGGAAGTCCGTATCAGGTGTGGCAACGAAGCCTCTGCAGCTTTGCCAAATTCGTCCGAGGTTTCTCAGGGCAGGCAGGAGTCCAAGTTGTGACTTCAGCAAACTAGATGAGACTTTGCTTGACTCAAAATTGGAATGCCAAAAGCAGGCTGTGAGGTGTGGCTCCATGATTCAGCATTTATCCAGGCCTGTCCCTCCCTTCCTTCTGCTGGCGTCGCCTCTTAGATATCCGGAAGCGAGGATCCTCCCACTTTGAATTGTCTTCTGCTGTTTGAGAAAGGGAGGTGTCAGAAGGAGTAGGCCCGAGTAATTCCAATCCGTGGCTGACTTCCTCTGATGGCTGAGCCAAAGGAACACACGCCGTATGAGTGAGGTTTTTTTGTTCATTCCTGACATCCTGTCAGGGCATGGGGCCAGGGCCAGTGGCTGGAAGCATGACAGGCCGTTCATCTTCATTATCAGATTCGGAGTCTGATAGCAGGCCCGGGAGGAGACGGGAGGGGCCCGGCTGAGGAGAGGAGGGAGGACAAGGCACAACATCTGCCCAGCTGACTCTTTAGCATAATAGGAGGGTTTAGAAGGCTCTGTAGTAAAGTGTAACAGGTTTGTTTAGGCTTGAGATGATCACCACCCACGACCCTAGAAAGGGAAGGTTGGAGACTGAATGTGAATTGTCCAGGACCATTGAGTCCAATTATATCTTTTTGAGGAGAGGTTACACTATAGTCTCCTTTGCTGCTGAGGGACCACCACATCACTCAAAGAACCTGATACCAACACTTCAGCACAGTAGCACACCATGTTATGAGCAGCTTTAAACATCTAGGACAGACCTGTATCTCACAAACTAGTTACTGAACTAACAGACTGGAGAACCCTCTGCACTTCCTTGAAATTCACAAGATCAAGCTTGTTCCAAAACTCAGGGTCCTGTCCTGTGCACTTCAGAGTTATCCAGCTGTACTCCAACTCTGAGCAAATCCAAGTGGTTTTATCTACCAGATAGTAAGAATGTTCCTTACACTGGAAATGGTCCTGTGGCATATCTCTCCCCAGCAGGGATCAAGTAGGGTTGTCATGCAGCCACCAGCAGAGTCTGTAAAACTGAAAATCAAGGTTTCCACCCTTATCGCCCTGATGTAATTTCTAAAATAGATTCTTACTCACGTTGAATTCAATTTACTCTTTAGCTTTCTCCAAGAGTGCTCTAGGCATCTTTTCTTGTTCTTCATTTCCCAGAAGACCCAGAACTCAGAAGGGCACAATCAAGAAAAGAACTTCTCTCTCTCCTGGCCCTTTCAGGTTTTGGTAGTGCAAGCAAGGTTGACTGCTTCATACATATATCATAGATAAGGATATGTTTATTACAAGTCAACCTAGCAAACAACAGCAACAACCAAAGCCTACAACCACCAAGAATCTCATAACTTAGCCTGAAGATTGGACAATATATCACTGTTAAACAATGAACCCAATTTATCCAATAGCAGCCTGGCCTCAATATGTCCCTTTTTGGCATGGTCCTGATATTCCAGCCTGCCACCCGCATCCCCCCCTCCCCATCTTTCCCAGCTCTTATTCTCTTTCCCTGGCCAAGGCATCTATTTATCCCACCCAGTTCCTGGTTAACATAAATCAGTGGTTCACTGAGAAGGCTTTGACATCCCTTCACTTGCAGATGATACCATCTGCATAACTTGCAGGGAGATTTTGTAAGTTCCCTATTGAACAAAGCCTCTGTCCTTGTAGCATTGGTCAAATGGAGGATGTTATTTATTATGTCTGCCTCATTTACAATGAGATCAGCACCAAATTATTAATGGCAGATAAACTCAAAGGTTCCGACCTTGAAAAATTGAATTATAGCCTTGCAGATGTGTTTTTAATTATCAGCAACCAAGTTGCTACTTTTGCTCTGCTGTCATTTAAAGTTAGAAAAAAAAATACTTAACTTCTTAGTTGTAGCTTTGGCTTTCTTTTGTTGTAACCTTTTTATATTTAATACTTCTATTACTCTATTTCATAATTGCATTGCTATATTGTTATTTTATTATATTTTATGACATTTCTATGTTATGACTTGTGGTTACAACAATAAACTTAATCACTTACTTATTCATCTCACTCACTTATACTTACCTGATATACATTCATAGTCATACTTTTCTCACATTCACCTTGAGCCTTCAGGGAAGCATAACAACTCTACTTCAGGCCCAACTGTCTATAGTATTTGACAGGAATGGAAGACAGTTGCTATGACAAGTCACTTGTACTCCTCATCCCCTCATCTAATAATAGAGGAACAGATGAAACGCTTGGAAGGCTAAGGTACTCAGCTCCACACCGAAGAGGGAACCACAGGTTCTATATTAGGTACCAGCTATCTTTCAGGAAAAGTGCCAGCTTGATGTAGTGCTTAAGGCACTAGGCTAGAAACCAGGAGATCATGAGTTCTGGTCCTGTTTGAAGCACAAGGCCAGACACTCTCTCTTAGAATAGAATAGAATAGAATAGAATAGAATAGAATAGAATAGAATAGAATAGAATAGAATAGAATAGAATAGAATAGAATAGAATTTTTTATTGGCCAAGTGTGATTGGACACACAGGGAATTTGTCTTGGTGCATATTCTCTCAGTATACATAAAAGAAAAGATACCTTCATCAAGGTACAACACTTACAACATTTAATGATAATCATATAAATCGTAAGTATACAAGCAACAAAATTACAGTCATACAGTCATAAGGGGAAGGAGATGGGTGATGGGAACAATGAGAAGATTAATAGTAGTGCAGACTTATTTATTTATTTATTTATTTATTTATTTATTTATTTATTTATTTATTTATTTATTTATTATATTTGTATACCGCCCTTCTCCCGAAGAATTCAGGGCGGTTCACAGCCAATAAAAACGGTACATACAATACAAATTTAAAAACTATATAAAAAACTGATTCAATAACGGCCTAAAAATTTAAATACAGTTTAAAACCCTGTTTAAAGCCCTAATTAAAACCCTAAAATTAAAACTATGTTCTAGCTAGTCCTGCACGTCGAAACAATAGCGTCTTCAACTCGCGGCGAAAAGTCCGGAGGTCGGGGAGTTGACGAAGCCCCGGAGGCAGCTCATTCCAGAGGGCTGGAGCCCCCACAGAGAAGGCCCTCCCCCTGGAGGTCACCAGCTGACATTGTTTGGCTGACGGTATCCGGAGGAGGCCCTCTCTGTGAAAGCGCACTGGTCGGTGTGAGGCTACTGGCGGCAGTAGGTGGTCCCGTAAATACCGGGTCCTAAGCCATGGAGCGCTTTGAAGGTGATAACAAGCACCTTGAATTGGACCCGGAAGATCACTGGGAGCCAGTGCAGACTGTGCAGGAGAGGTGTCACACGGGAGCCACGAGGTGCTCCCTCTATCACCCGCGCAGCCGCATTCTGGACCAGTTGAAGCCTCCGGGTCCCCTTCAAGAAGAGCCCCATGTAGAGAGCATTGCAGTAGTCCAGGCGGGATGTAACAAGGGCATGGGTGACTGTGCATAAGGAAGCCTGATCCAGAAAGGGGCGCAACTGGTGTATCAGGCGAACCTGATAGAAAGCCCCCCTGGCGATGGCCATCATATGTTCTTCTAAAGACAGCCGTGCATCCAGGAGGACGCCCAGATTGCGCGCCCTTTCCGTGGGAGCCAATGACTCGCCCCCAACGGTCAGCAATGGAACTAGCTGACTGTATCGGGCTGCCGGCATCCACAGCCACTCCATCTTGGTGGGATTGAGTCTGAGTCTGTTTCTCCCCATCCAGATCCGTACGGCTTCCAGGCACTGGGACATCACTTCAACCGCCTCGTTGGGGTGGTTAGGGGTGGAAATATATAGCTGAGTGTCATCAGCGTATAGGTGACAACTCACCCCAAAACCACGGATGATCTCACCCAGTGGCTTCATGTAGATGTTGAACAGAAGAGGCGAGAGAACCGACCCTTGCGGCACCCCACATAATAGGCGCCTCAGGGCCAATCTCTGCCCTCCTGTCAAAACCGTCTGCGACTGGTCGGAGAGGTAGGAGGAGAACCACCGATGAATGGTGCCTCCCATTCCAAGTCCCCTGAGCCAGCACAGCAGGATACCATGGTCGATGGTATCAAAAGCCGCTGAGAGATCTAATAGGACCAGGACAGAGGAACAACCTCTGTCCCGAGCCCTCCAGAGATCATCAACCAACGCGACCAAGGCTGTTTCCGTGCTGTATCCAGGCCGGAAACCGGACTGGAACGGATCAAGATAGATGGTTTCATCCAGGTACTGGGGCAACTGACGTGCAACCACACTCTCAACAACCTTCGCCACAAAACGAAGGTTGGAGACAGGATGGTAATTTCCTAAAATAGCTGGATCCAGGGAGGGCTTCTTGAGGAGGGGCCGTACCACCGCCTCTTTCAAGGCGGTAGGGAAAACACCCTCCATCAAAGAAGCGTTCACAATTCCCTGGAGCCAGCTTCGTGTCACCTCCCGGGTGGCCAGTACCAACCAGGAGGGACACGGGTCCAATAAACATGTGGTCGCATTCAGTCCCCCCAGTATCCTGTCCACACCCTCAGGAGCCACAGAATCAAACTTGTCCCAGATAGTAACCCCAAGACCTGCCTCTCCCATCCCGCCCGGATCTACCCAATCAGTGTCCAACCCTTCCCGAATCTGAGTGATTTTATCAAACAGATACTGCCTCAGCTAACTCAGATAACTCCTCAGCTCGACCCTGTAAGGGATCCTCCACCGCTCCTTTTTGAAGGAGCGAGTGGGTCACCCTAAACAGGACGGCTGGGCGGTTATCTGCTGATGCAATGAGAGTGGAAAAATATTCCCAATTCGCCACCCTCATTGCCACTAGATAGGTCCGAATATAGGACCTAACTAGTGTCCGGTCAGATTCGGAGCGGCTGGACTTCCAGATACTCTCTAGGCGATGTCTCCGGCGCTTCATCTCCCTCAACCCCTCAGAGTACCAAGGGGCTAAACGAGATCGGCACCGGGTCAGAGGCCGCAAAGGCACAACTCGGTCTAGAGCACCAGCTGCCGCCCGATCCCAGGCGGCAACCAGATCCCCAACCGAGTTGTGGGCCAAATCCTCAGGGAATGGCCCAACCTCCGTCTGGAACCTCTCAGGGTCCATCAGGCGCCTGGGACGGAACCAATGAGTCGGTTCCGTCTCCCTGAGGCAGGGGTCGGCGGTTCGAAAGTCCAGCTGAAGGAGCGAATGATCTGACCATGACAAGGGTCTGATAACTAACTCCCCTAACTCTAGATCATTCAACCACTGGCCAGAGACAAAAATCAAGTCCAGAGTGTTTCCCCCGATGTGAGTGGGACCGTCAACTAACTGGGTCAGGTCCAAGGCCGTCATGGAGGCCATGAACTCTCGAGCTGATGTGGATGCCACCCCCGCCGACGGTAGATTGAAGTCCCCCATGACCATAAGTCTGGGGGTCTCCACCACCGTCCCAGCGATCACATCCAGCAGCTCGGGCAGGGCTTCTGTCATGCAGCAAGGAGCCAGGTACGTGATCAGTAAACCCACCTGCATCCCCCGGCCCCACTTCACAAGGAGGGACTCGCATCCGGCTATCTGTGGCACAGTGGTCTCCCTCAGTTCTAGACTCTCGTTGATAACAACTGCCACCCCCCACCCCTACCCTGGGCCCTCGCCTGATGGATTGCACGGAAACCCGGTGGGCACATTTCTACCAGGGGAACTCCCCCTTCCGTGCCCAACCAGGTCTCTGAAATGCCAATCAGGTCCGCGCCCCCCTCCTGTATAAGATCGGAGATGAGGGGGGCTTTATTTACAACGGACCTGGCATTGCATAACATCAGACAAAGGTCCAGCCTCTGGGGATTTAGGCCACTCGGGAAATGGGAAACTGCCAGGGGACCGGAGTGCGCAATTGCTCGTAAATAGCGAGTGCGCACTCCCCGAACCTGATATGGGCCCCTGCGTCCGCCATACCTGCCCCTCCCACCTACCGTGCAAATAAAACCGCCCTCGTAACCTTGAGCTCTAGCCTCCTCTTCCACCTCCGAATCGATGATGTTTATGCCGTGAGCTGGCACAGGATCTAGCAATGGCGCCAATAGGCTTCCCCCTAAACCTATCTTCGCCATCCCATCCCTCCCCCTAAAATTATTTAAAAATTTACTAAAACATGAAGTTAAAAAGCCCCTAAGCCTCTTCTTTGAAGCGTGCCACTTAGTACATAGTTTGACAGTGTTGAGGGAATTATTTGTTTAGCAGAATGATGGCATTCGGGAAGAAACTCTTCTCCACTTCTTCCATTTGTTTTGTTTTTTTTTTGGTTTTTTTTTGTAATCTATGGCTCCAGGGAAATTGCTTCTTCCTTTGTGAGAATCTCCTACGCATTTGTAAAGAGGGAGGTGGGGTGAGATTAGCCCTAGGAAGCAGGCAATGGTAAACCATTTCTGAAATCTTGCCAAAAAGAAAGCAAACAAACAAATCCAGGAGTTAATATTGATTCAAAGGCAGGCAGGCAGACAGGCAATTGTTAATACTTGGAAGGGCTATGCAGGTCACTGAGTCCATTCTGGTTCAGCACTAGAGCCCATTTTAAGCATTATTTATTTCCCAACCTTTTTTTGCAATCTATTCTTACACTTGAATATCTGAAAGAGCATTTTGTGTTGATTTTATTCCTTTCGAATTTTATATAGTTAGTGCTGATGATTATATTCACTTTCATCTGTTTTCTTTATTAATAAAATTGACATAAAATGGAGATAAATCTGAATTTTCTAGGTAGCGACTCCACTGGCTGATTTTTTTAAAAAAAAAATATTACATGCTTTTTTCCTTTTAAAATGCATAGATGAATTTGCTTGATATAAAAAATATTCTGAGTGAGAAACAAATGATAAAAATGCTTTTATTATATATGCCATTGTTTTGTTATGTGTTAGCTCATCAACTTTCTATTACAGAACATAATTTTTGTTTTAGCATACATGGTGTATCTAGGTATTCTGTTTCTGCCAAAAGGAGATTATTTCTATCCTTTATCAGTTTCAGAGTGGTCTTTGATATGATTCCTGTGAGCAGCTGCAGAATATGCTAAAAGCTATGCATCACTTAATAAATTCAGCTCAGTAAACAAATATTTCATGCAAATTCAGCACAGTATAAGAAATCATCTATCACATTCTAGTAGCACTTTAGGGGGAGGCTGTATTTCTCTAGTTTAATTTTGATCTTAACATTTCTTCAACTTGAATATCAAATATCTTGATTCCATCCACACATACCCCAAATTCTAAATACCAAAAGAAGAGTCTTAATAAAAATTAGAAGTACTAATTTTAATCCAATAGCTGATTAATTTCATTCCATTTTGAGGATATTTTTATTATTCTTTCTGTTTCTATTGTTCTAATCAGCTATAAATTATCTTCAAATATACTATGAAATTGACCGGTCCGTCTCTTCATGGACTAAGTCTCTCCCAAATCTATTATTTTGTTATTCTGACTAATATCTACATAACTATTATTCTATCACTGGAAAATGAATCAAATATATACATTTGGGACATACATTGTATGAAAAAGATTTCAAAATTATAGTTGATTGTAAATTAAGTATCACTATATGATTAAGAAAGGTATATAAAGAAGAATCAGTACAAGTATCTTTTCATATCATAGGAAGTAAATAGTTCCATTCTCCATTGATCAGAAACAATCTCAAATAATATGTCTAAGTTCTGGATATCACAATCTAAAAAGTGATGCTTAAATATGGAATCTTTGAATATATAAATTAGCCACATGAATATCACATTTAATGGCAATATTACATAATCCTTGTTTTAAGCATGACAATTGACAATGTTTATCAATTTTTAAACCTATTTATTTATTATTAGATTGCTATGCCATAAATTTCACCAAGGTGACTCACTTGTAGGGTAGTAGGGTAGTTAGAGAATAAAAATATATTCATAACCTAATAAATAAATTATCAGTATTGAACAACAAGCTGCTGATCTGGGAAAGATTCAGTAAACATTTTTCTTAGTTTGAAAACTGTTAAATTTGTTTTAAAGCTTACACGCCAACTTTAATTTTTCCTCTCATTTCCTAATGGACGCTTTGCCACCAGTTTTCAAAACTAGAATCAGATATACATATGGCTGCTGAAAATGGCCCTTCAAGATCCAGTTGCCCGCAGCTGCCTTGAACCGCAAATACAGTATTGAAAAGATAAATATCTCAGCAACCACTGGAATGCATGCTATCCAATTACACTCTATGTTCCTTTCAAATAAAGGACAGTACACTAAAAGTTACTTTGGGGAAACAATTTGGACTAAAGCCATCATATAATAGACATAATTTTAATCTGTTTACCCATGAAAAGTTTAATTATGAGAAACTTATATTTAAAAAAATCAGGTTTTGGGGTAAACTGAACCTCTTATTATTACTTTGATCAACTTAGCTCTGAGGAAGCTGCTTTTAAAACTTTTGCAAAAAATAAAATAAAATAAAATGAGTTTCATTTACCTCAGAATGCTTTTGGCAGTTTATTCAATTTAAATACTTGTTATTTGGTTTATTTGCTCCAGATGCAGTTGCTGCCTCTGAAACTCTACAGTGGTTAGATGTTGGATGAATTAGGATGAATTAGATGTGCCTCTTAAAGTAGTAATCCTTCTTTATCCTTCAGATAGTTTGTGCTGACATCAACAGAAATATTAACATGACCTTAGATCAATTACTCTGTTAAGGATGCATTTTTCCCTCAAATTAAATTTTTCTTACAGTTATAGACTAAGTTATGGACTTCTTCTTTCTGGCTATCTTATTAATGTTTGGGTCTAAGTGATAAAAGTATTGAAGAATGTGAATTTTTCAGATCTGAGGCTTGTCCAAAGGAAGGAATGAAAACTCTGGTGCTGATTGGAAGCAATGCATTGTCACTATATGTTATTTCCCCACATTTGAATTAGAGTTTTTAATGTATGTATGTATGTATGTATGTATGTATGTATGTATGTATGTATGTATGTATGAGGGGTAAAGTGACTTTCAAATACCTTGCTGAAGTTTTTGAAGTTGTTCTGTTTATATTATAATTTTCAGGCCCATTTTCCTCCTTTTTGTCTTTTTCCTCATTAGCTCTTAAAATTAGAACTATCAAAACTGTTACATTCCATCACATGAACCCAATTACATATTTGAGAAATTATCAGGTCCATACCCAAATCTGAATCTTGCCTGAAAGGGATCTAGATAATCCACTTCTTCCTATGCAACCATGTTCTCCACAAACTTACTCAAAAAGGACTAGACAAAAAATGTCTAGAGAACAGTTGGAAACCACCCCTTTTCTCAAAGAGGAATTCACCAATTCCAAGTCCCAACCACACATCTCTTCCCAGGATGGATCTAAAGTGGCATGGATCTAAAACAAGTGGCTGAAAGAACCGTGTCAACTCCTAATTCTGCACCAAGTATATCAGTCTGACCAAACCAAACTGTGCCTCATTAAACTGCCTGATCTATTCATTAAACAGTTCCTACATGCTTTCAGTTGGCAATAGAAGGACCACACTAATGAATGATTATTTTTTTAAAAAACAAATCTCTATTTTTTTATGGCTATATCTGTTTTTAACATTTCCAAGTGCTTGGCATACTGAGAGACTTTTTAAAAATCTCTAATCAGTCTATTGCCAAATTGCTTCCATTTGTACATTATTCATATAAAGCAAAAGCTTTTAAATGTGTTTGACAAGACAACTTCTTAAGCAAAGTCATTAAGATAACAGACCTCTGCAGGGAAGGAAGTTACTCAGATTATATACCGAACCTCTTGTGCATATATCCTGCAAGGCTTCTATTCCTCCTTCCCTCCCCATTCTATTTTGGTCTCTCAAATTGCTGGCAGAAGAAGAAAAAGTAACAAATCACCACTTTGCCGTAAGTAATGGATGTTTCTGTCAGTGCACAAAAGCAAAACCCTTCTGCTTGCAGTTATAAAACACTGAAAATGGGAATAAAGCCCAAGGAAAGATTTTTTGCATTTTACACTCAGAGATAATTTTAGAAGCCCTAGGGAGGGAGGGAGGGAAGGAAGGAAGGAAGGAAGGAAGGAAGGAAGGAAGGAAGGAAGGAAGGAAGGAAGGAAGGAAGGAAGGCTCGTAAAATATGTACAAGATCCAATGGCTTGTGATTGTCAAGATTCAACAACTAACAAATGATAAGAGCTGTGTTTATTTTGTCATCAAATTATATATCTCTTTAACGATGTTATTCTTTTTTTTGTACATTCATATGGAAGTATATGATACCTACCCAGAAATAAATACACTATATCTGCATTCTTTTATCTACATATTTACAGTACAAGACATTTTCTTGTCCAATGACAAGATATTTTGGTTTTAGTGATAGGAAGGTTTTTCTTCCTAGCATTATGTGGGTTTGATCAGAAAGTGTTGTTTGGAGTACCTATAGAAATTCCCTATAGTCAAAAAAAGGGCTGTGAAAATATTTACAGACCCCTCACATCATGGACATAAACTGTTTCAACTCCTACCCTCAAAACCACGCTACAGAAGCACTGCACACCAGAACAACTAGACACAAGAACAGTTTTTTTCCAAATGCCATCACTCTGCTAAACAAATAATTCCCTCAACACTGTCAAACTAGTTACTAAGTCTGCACTACTATTAATCTTCTCATCGTTCCCACCACCCATCTCCTTCCACTTATGACTGTAACTTTGTTGCTTGTATCCTTAATATTGATATTGATTGTTTCCTGATTGCTTATTTGTACCCTATGACTATCATTGAATGTTGTATATTATGATATTTGATGAACGTATCTTTTCTTTTATGTATACTGAGAGCATATGCACCAACACAAATTTCTTGTGTGTCCAATCACACTTGGCCAATAAAAAATTCTCTTCTCTTCTCTTCTCTTCTCTTCTCTTCTCTTCTCTTCTCTTCTCTTTACCAGTTGCATCCAGTCTGATGGCCAAATGTATAAACAAATCAGGAGGGAACGTCCATGTGACCACCCATCTCAAGTAGCAGAGATAAGAAATAGTATTTCCATGTGTATAACCCAAAATATGAAATAATAATAACACTAACTGACTGATGAACCATAATGATAAATGCCTTGGGTGCAATCCCAAAATAACTGGATTACTACCTGAACGCCATTGACAATGACAAATTCTCCAATCGTCAATTGCAAAAGGCAGCTTTAGTCAGAACAGCATACATCCTGTGACAATATCTCTAACACCGTAAAACATCCACATCTGCCTATCCCAGGTCCTCGGGAAGTACTCACTAGACAGACAAAATTACCAATTCCAGTCTGACTGACTGTGTGAAGAACTACTATAATAATGGTAAGGCAAAGTATTATTTATTTTATTTTATTTTTTATTTATTTATTTTTGTCACACAGTATATATAAGCATAAGCATGAAACAACTATACAACACATACGCATATATATGGGTATGTGTATGTAATAACTATATCAATTGGATATAACAAAGGAAAACAACAGGACAGGAACAGTAGGCACGTTTGTGCTCTTATGCACGCACCTTACAGACCTCTTAGGAATGGGTTGAGGTCAATGGTAGATAGTTTTTGGTTGAAGCTTTTGGGATTTTGGGAAGTCAGGTAGTGTATTCCAAGCATTACCAATTCTGTTACTGAAATCATATTTTCTGCAATCAAGATTGGAGCGGTTAACATTAAGCTTAAATCTATTGTGTATTGTTGCAATTGAAGCTGAAGTAGTCTTTGACAGGAAGGACATTGTAATAGATGATTCTATGAGTTAAACTCAGGTCATATCGAAGGCGGCATAGTTCTAAATTTTCTAAACCAAGGATTTCAAGTCTGCTTTACATTACATATACATATATTATATCAGAAAACATATATATATATATATATATATATATATATATATATATATAGGTCTTTGGTTGTTCGGGTTTTCTCCCGTGTAAAATTGGAAGTGTCTTGGCGACGTTTCGACGAAGTCTCATTCGTCATCTTCAGGCTTCAGCTTCGTGCTTCTGGGAGCAATGTGTGATCGCAGCTGTTTCTTCCTTTTAAAAGGAAGAAACAGCTGCGATCACACATTGCTCCCAGAAGCACGAAGCTGAAGCCTGAAGATGACGAATGAGACTTCGTCGAAACGTCGCCAAGACACTTCCAATTTTACACGGGAGAAAACCCGAACAACCAAAGATCTACATACAAACACCCGCGAAAACCTCAGAAAACATATATATATATACACACACATACACACACACACATACACACACACACACACACACACATACACACACACACACACACACACACACACACATATATATATGTATGTATGTATGTATGTTATATATATATATATATATATATATATATATATATATATATATATATATATATATATATATATATATATATATATATATATATATATATATATATTACATGGGCAGTACATTAAAAAGTAGCAGACAAAGCAACTAACAACCCCTGGCAATACTGAAGAGCTTGATAAGACAACTTGCCATATAACAACAGCCAATACATGTTACTTTCTCCATGTCAGAGGACTGAAGGTATTATCTAGCCTATAATGAAATGTCTGCAAGAAAAAAGCCAATCTCAGAGAAGACTAGAAACTCAACAGTGGCTTGATACCGATGTGCCATGCATATTAGCTTATGCAGAGCCTGGTAGTATGCAACATGTCGTTTGTGTTATAAAATTGTATCGTTGGAGGCTTCCGGTTTGGCTCCGCTGTGTTAATGGCGGCAATTTCAGTCCGCCCGTTCTTTGTGATTCTGTGAGAGCTGTTTAGACAGTGCTAATCTTCTGTCAACAGCTCGTAAATCTCTGCCTCGGGCAAAGAGGGGGAGATGAGCATTTGAACTGAAGTTTGAGCCCCCAAGAAAAGCCCCAGAATGATTTCTGGTGGTTTGATGGGAAACGCTCCTTCGATAGTTCAAAAAAAGCTCCAGAGTCCAGAACGCCTCTGCAAAAGCAGAGCAAAACGCAGCGTCCATCTCCGTGACTGAAGAGGATTAATGATAAATTTTCAACACGGAAGAATCGAAAGCAGGAAGGCTGGCATTTGCTTGTAAGATGATTTTAACTCCCTGACAGAGAAGTTATTTGAAGAGTGGAGATGAAGAAAGATGGCGTTTTGTTTTTTGAAAGTGAAAGCTAAGGAAATGCTGATTACAATTGCTGGTGTGGAACCTCTAAGAAGAAAATAACAAGATTTTTTTTTTCTAAATGGAATTCTTTTTTTTAAAAAAAAAATCTATTTCTTTTTTTATTATCTTTTTTTTTACAGTGTTTAAGAAGAAAAATTTATTGGGTTTTTTTTTCTTTTTATTTCCTCCCCCCCCTTTTTTTTTCTTCTTCTTCTTCTTGATATTACTTAGTTTAAAAATGGCTTTTAAGCAAAGAGATTTAACCACTTCTAAATTATTGGAAATATCTTCACTTCAGGTACGGAAATTGAAAGAAGATATTAAAGACAGTCTAAGGAATTTTTTACAGGAGCTTATGGAGGCTCATCTTTCAGAAATAGATCAAAAATTTAATGAAATGGAGAGAGAAATACTGGATTTTAAAGATTTGGTGGAAGAGCAGAGTAAGGAGATGAAAAAATTAAAGGAATCAATTACTCCATTATTGTTATCTAGTACACAGACAGAAGAAAGACTGAATGAATTTAACCAAATTAATTTAGATTTGCAAAGGAAAATAGATGAAGTTCAAATTAATTTGAATTTAGAAAATAAAATAGATGATATTCAGGTTAAGGCTGATAAGGCAGAGGAAGAAAGGGTTATATTACAATATAAATTAATGGAATATGCTATAAGGGTAAGGGTTTAAGAGAATTTAAAGAGGAAAATTTGAAAGAGATTTTTATTCAGGCCTTTGCCCAGATAGAGGAATGGAACCAGAAGATTTTCAACTTAATATTGAAAAAATTTATCGTGTTAATTCCTGATCGGCAAGGCAGAAGTGTTTACCGAGAGATGTGGTTATTTATTTTACAAATAAGAGGATTAGGTATGGAATTTTGCAAGCATTTTATAAAAATAAATTTCAAATATTAGGACAAGATATAATAATGATGAAGGAAATTCCTCCTAAAATGTTAAGAAGAAAAGAATTTGCCTTTCTGGTGGATGAGCTTAGAAACATCAGATATATTTTAGATGGGAGGTTCCAGCAGGTTTAACACTGAATTATAAAGGAAAAAGTATTTTCTCAATACAATTTGTAAAGCACGAGATTTTTATACTAATGTATTAAAGATTGGGAATTCTTTGTTAACAGATGTTAAGTTGAATGGTGAATAGATGGTTGAAAATGTGTAAGATAGAAGAAGGAGGAGAATGTTTAACTTTATTAAATATGATTATGGTTAATTTTTGTAAATGACTTATTGTGGATATAAATGTGTAATTTTAGGGGTACTATATGATATATTAAAGGTATAAAGGAATAGGAAGATGGAATATTGTTTAATTTTGGAGGATAGATAGTAAAATTTAGGAACTTGGATTAAATATTATATTTAAGAGATGGATGTAATGTTAATTAGAATGTAATTGTTATAATAGATATATTGTGGATGATATAGGTGTAATTTTAACAATGTTATTTGACATAAGTAAGGTAAAGTGAAGATTTTAATTATTACAATTGACACTTTGGATATTTGTAATATTATTTGTTGTATATATAAATGTTAAAGATGTGAAAAGATGGACTATTGCTTACCCTGAAGGTTGGACAGAAAAATTAAAGAAACTAAGTCGGAAATATGAACTATTTTTGAGAGATTGCTAAGGAAGAAAGACATTTTAGAAGAAACCTTGGTGAATATTGGAAGATGGAACGTTGTTTTGATATTGATTGATGAAGGTTGGATATTAAAACTATGTACTTTATTCAAGAATAAACACTAACTCAATTGGAAACTTTGGAGAATTCTAGGAGTGGAATGGTCTGATATATAATGGAGTGGAAGAAAAGTATCTTCTTTGTCTTTGGAAGGAGTGGAGGTTTTAAGGAACGACTATGGATTATGATTTGTGCTAGATTTTAATTTTGTTGTTAGTTTTATACCCTGTACTCGGTTCTCGGAAGTCCTGGGGGTGGGGGAGGAAGGGAAGGGAGGGAGGGGTAGAAAATGGATTGATAGTTAATGTACAAAGATGATTGAAGATGTATAATTAATGTAAGATCGGACCTGCCTGGTTACTACTTTAGAATGAAGGGAAAGAAGGAGTAGAAGAGAGAAGGAGGAAAGAGAAGAGGAGGAGGAGGAAAGGAAGGAAGGAAGAGGGGAAGAGGGAGAAGAAAGGAATAGGGAGGAAAGAGGAGAGGATGTAGATAAGAGAGGGGGAGGATGGTTATGGAAAGTAGAAGAAGGTAAAGAAGGAGAGTAAAAGGAAAAGGAAGGGGGTGGTGACCAGGCAGATCCGATTAATTGTATATGAGGGTACATTAAATATGTTATTGGATATGTTATTGGATAAGAATGTCAAAATAAAACTTTTTAAAAATAAAATTGTATCGTTTTTAGATAGAAGTCATGCAGCTTGGGTTCTTGTACCTTCACTTATTGTTTTCGTTGTGTTATGAGATATTTTCAGCAACACTTGATTAAAACTGCCAATTTGTGGGTATAAAAGGGAATCTCTCGATACCACCAGGACTAATTATGTTGTCCTTGCCAGAGGGATAGTTGAATAATTGCATGCGATTACTGCACAGCTATAGTGCTTTTCATAGCAGTGGCAATGCAAAGAAGATTGATTCCCTTTAATTACTCATTCAAAAATACCCCCTTGAATCATTTCCCAAATGCAAAAGAACATGTTCGTACATCTTTCTTCCAAAAGGCACACCTGGATGCAATGTGTTCCCTGATGAGATAGCATTGTGGTCTCCTTGTGTCTAGCCTAGATAGGAAGATCTGTAGTGTAATTGATTCTGGACCTTTTATTCTTTAAGCAAAGTTTTAAGCTTTCCATAAAATCTTCGCAAATGCACTTAAAAGTTTATAAGAGAAAGCTCTTGTTTTAAAGGACTAAATTTGAAACAGCACTTCACTAAAATGGTCACACTTAGATCTGATTATTATGCTTGTATCTATCACTTTGTAAAAACAGGAAATTAGTTTTACATGCTTTTGTGACATAAACCTAGAATATTGTCCAGGTTTTTAGTCAACTGAATTTACATGTAATACAAATTTCCAAGTATATGAAAAGTGCCTCAGTTCCTATTTCATCCAAATATGATTATGGGTAGGAGCAACCTATAATCCAACTTTGATCAACTTACGCTAGATCAGAAGCCACAGAAATGAGTTTTTCATATCTTAGCCCCTTTCACACTGCTTTGGATAGCTATACACTGAGGCCAAGAGCACCTAGTGACATTTCAATAAAAGCCAGTGGGTTTTTTCCCCCACAGAACTAATTAAAATTAGACTAAATTGAAAAACAAAATAGAGGTACCAGATTGCTTGATAGTCCACCGATATTTGTAGAAGTGTAGCAAAACTGGGAAGAAAAATACCTATATTTATATTTATTGATTTACAATGGATTAAAAAATATCCCTGAGTACTATCTTGCCTTGTTCTTTTTTTTAAGGAACTCATGATGCAAAAGTAATTATCAAGATTCTAGGCTGCTGGCAAGAAGAAAGGAGTAGTGGACAATCTTGGAATCATAAAAGGGGCTGAATGAAGGGACTAGAACAGAAGCACTTTGAAGGGGAAGGGAAAAAAGAGAATAATAAAAGCAGAACTGGATCAAAGGCCAGGAAAAAGTGGGAAGGACAGAGAAGAATGGATACACCCCCCTCCCCACAAACTTATTCATTCATTTTGTTGCAGGTATTCTATTTACAGTCCATAATGAGTTTTTAAGTATCAGAGCAATTATAGAACAAAACTGAAATGATAAACTGACAAACCTATATAAATCTTTACAATTTTGCAACAGTGTTGAACATTGTCAATGTCCTAAAATATTTAGGAGCATCAGGCTTCAGTGTATGATGCTCAAAAAGAAAAAATGGACTCCTAGAGACTTTATGAACATTTGTATGTAGTTTTCTTGAGAACAACATAGAAACTATTTGCTATTCTTTCTTTTGCATTTTTCTCTTAATTGTCAAGATACCCCACAATTTTGGGGTAATCTCCAGGCTTAAGTCAAGCCCTGCTTAGCTTTACAAGATCAGTCAAGACTAGCTAGGTCCAGCCACCTAGCTGAATGTAATGTGCAATATTACCATATAAATAGCTGTATATGAAATCTATTATCACTCCTGATGCAGTTGCACATACATCCATATCATAATATTTCAAAGTAGTCCATTTATGGAACCCCCAATGCATATAACAACAAAATTATTTTTTGCATTGCCTTTACAAACTTTTACAATGGCCAACCATTTCATTATTTATTGACATTTTTGTTGCCATTCCAGCTGGGATGCTCAATTCTTTGTCTCTGCCTCTCCTGTGTCTGTCAGGACTCAGTTTGCTGTTGCCTAAATAAGACACACCAAATCAACTATCCTTAATCCATGTTGCCCGTATCTTATTCTGTACACAGACTATTTCAGCCTTCTCTTTCTATGACCTCATATTTTGGAACCATTGCCCCCTCTCTTCTTTGTTTCTTCATATCATTAACCCCATCCTGGTTTCTGTTGTTATTCATCTTGGAAACCTATTAAAATCTGTTCAGTTGTGCCTTCTCTCTGATGTTCTTGAAGCAGATCCCTCGCATCCTGGACATAAACTGTTTCAACTCCTACCCTCAAAATGACGCTATAGAGCACTGCACACCAGAACAACTAGACACAAGAACAGTTTTTTCCCGAAGGCCATCACTCTGCTAAACAAATAATTCCCTCAACACTGTCAGACTATTTACTGAATCTGCACTACTATTAATCGTTTCATAGTTCCCATCACCAATCTCTTTCCACTTATGACTGTATGACTACAACTTGTTGCTGGCAATCCTTATGATTTATATTGATATATTGATCATCAATTGTGTTGTAAATGTTTTACCTTGATGAACGTATCTTTTCTTTTATGTACACTGAGAGCATATGCACCAAGACAAATTCCTTGTGTGTCCAATCACACTTGGCCAATAAAAAAAAATTCTATTTATTCTATTCTATTTAAGTAGCGGTTGTCCCTGCTGACCATTTGCATTTAAAATTCATATTTAAAGAGCACAGTAGTGTTTTAAACTACGTGACAATGCAGTCTATCAGACATTCTTACAAAGAAAACCAATGGAAACAAATAGAAAATGTGTAATGATGGCATTTTGCAGACCATTTATTTCAGTGGAGTTCAGGAGCCTTTATAATGTAGATAGTCAATAGAGATGCATAAGAAATTATCTTAAGCTGTCTCATTCTAAGCATTTTCTTTACTTAGAATTTCTGTCTCAGGTGTCTAAATACTAAAGTAAAACAGACTGTCATTCTTTTAAAAAAGAAAAGAGTAAAACTTATAACTGGGGAGACCATGTTATTGGAAATGAATGCTTGACAAAACCCATATGATGCCAGAAAGAAAAGAATGTATTTCTTCAGCATAGATAGTTTGCCAAATCATCTCTGTAGGGAACATATTTACTAGAAGTCAGTTCACTAAGGGAAGGCAGAAGTAAATGTAGACGTACATATATATTTGGCTGATTTTCAGGAAACCGATCCACCTATTTTCTACAATAGGCAAGCTGTTTTCTTCTAAGTTCTTTCATAACCTCTACATGTGTACTTAGAGAGAGAGAAAAGAGAGAGAGAATCAAATGAAGAATAAAAATTGAAATTGAAAAGCAGGGTCCGTTGGAGAAGCTTTTTGGTCAAAATTGAATAAAACCTTGGCACCTTTTCCTTTCCAAGAGAATGCTTTAAAAAACTTCCCAATGGACTGCAGTTCATGCCTATAACTTTTAAAACATTTATAGGAGGTCTTGGTTCCATAAGATAATTTCATAATGGTAGGGATGGATGATAGGAATAAGGAAGTGTAGATTCTAGCATAAATCATGTCTATTCTTTGTGAATATATGAAAGTAAATGTATTAAATATGCAGTCTAAAAATCATACTCTGACTTTGGTTGTCAATGACTTCTTTGTTGATATAAATAAATATAGGGATACCTAAATATAGATGATTGAACATGGATGCTCAACATCACTGTATTTCTTATTAAAATCACTTATATCTTTTTTTTTGAGAAATTGCACTTTTTATATTTTCTTTAATATTTTTTGTTTTATTTTATCCTTAATTTTTTATCTTGATGCCTTGTTGATATTAACAACAAAGAAAAGAAAAAAAAGAGAATAGTGTTGAATCTCAAATTTATTCAAATGATGAATTGGGCCTTTAATATGTAGGTATAACAATCCCCAATTTGCTTATATTCTTCAAGTCCTCATCCTCATCTGCTTAATCATACTGACTGGTTGCCAATTGGATTCTGAGAGGAACCATTCAGAAAGAGCTTGCAAAACTAGAGGTATATTTTTCATACTGTGAATGTCACTCTTTCATCTGCCTAGGCCCAGAATGCAAAGCATTTCAGTCAACAATATGGAGACAGTGCATTAGCATTAGCATTAGATCCTCCCATGCTATGTAACATATTGGGCAGCAAGGGATCTACAGTTATTTTCAGTTTGGGGTGAGTATGTTCACATCTTCCCATGTGTTGTTTAAAGTCTTTGCCAGGTATTTTGAGGGCATCGTCTTGGTCCTTTGGCATTCAGATAGTGAGATAGAGCAAAAAAAAAAAAAGGATAAAATTCAAACTATGATATATGAATAATAGGGAGGGAGGAGGAGAAGGAAGGAAGGATACTGTTGTAATTCTTGCCAAGTTTGACTCACATGTGAGTCAAATGAAAAAAAAAATGTCTATGGAGTCATCCAGATCATGGAAGAACAAAGTCCAGTTGCCTTTTGAAAAAAGCGTCTTTGGGATTTGAGAAAAATGGCAATTGTCTTTAGGATCTTTCTTAAAAAAGGAGGACAGTAGAAATTTAGACTTTGTCAATTTACTATCACCTCTTGACTCTACTTGCCATGATTCTAGTCTGTATTCCACCAAATTCTCCGAACCCCAGCTATAGTGGAGGCTCTATTAAGTTCTTGATTGTTGTATGTGTATGTGTTCTAATAATGTATTTCATCATTCATTAAAAAATGGTTCCCAGCTAAGAGGCTTGGTAATTATGTCACAAAATGACAGATGCACAGCATGCGTACAAGAAAACTTTGACTGCATTGTTTAGTCTTGTTCCTAGTCATAATCATCAGCTTGCATTGTGTTAACAATTATACCTTAATATTTCACATTTTAATATCTGTATGAGCTGTAAAACTGCTAAATATTGAACATATACAGTATCAATTTCTATGGTCTAAGGAGAGGTTTAAATCATAGAATTGAAGTATAATAAGATATACTTGAAAGTTTAATGTAATTTTTAAATGTTATATCCTGTTAAGCATGCTATAATTTTATGCTGTTTGTTTCTTTGTCTGTTTAAAATATTTATAAAATATTTTGGCAGACTTTCCCAAGGCTAGGTACAAAAGTATAATAAGAACAATACAAGGAGGATGAAAGAAAGAGAAGCTTCAGGCAAAATAAGATTTCAGCCTTTGAAAGTTCACCCTTTACACCCTTTACATTTCTTAACAAATATGAAGTAACTTTATTTTTATTATAGTTCTTTATAATTGTTCTAGATATCTATCTATATCTGTCTAGGCCAGGAGTGTCCAAACATGGCAATTTTAAGATTTGTGGACTTCAACTCCCAGAACTTCTAGCCAGCTTTGGCTTTGAATTCTGGGAGTTGAAGTCCACAAGTCTTAAAGTTGCCAAGTTTGGACACTCCTGATCTAGGCAGATGTCCACATTTTTTATAATATAGAACACAAAATGTAAAGATCTGTCTTTGTTTTTTTAATGCATATGTTTATTTACATTCTACTATCTCATAAAATTGCTGGGATTTTGTTGATTCTTTAATATTAAATTGGCATTTATAAAATCAGGAAATAGCTGGTGTTAAAATTCATTATAAAGTAATAATGACTAAGAAAATCTTGGCCCTTCTCCTTGTCCTGGGGAGGAATTCCAAGGAACCATTTGGTTCATCAGCTCCTCATTCTGCTGTCTGGTCCACTCTTGTAGAGCCATCTTCAATCTGCCATTGCATTTGGCAATATCATTATAAAACCAAATGTATATTGAAATTAATGAATAAATCCAGCCTATTGCTATCAACAGCAAAGTCTTTTGCCACTGTTCGTTAATAATACCTGGATTTGCTGAGATTGCATCAAAATACCTTTAAAATATATCTTACAGTCAGTTTTGATATTACATTTTCTTTGTCACCAAGCTCTGCAATCAAAGTCTATCTATCCATAGAATCATTTTATAGTCATCTTTCATGATTACATGAGCTCTTTGAGGAAGTTCAGCCTTTGAACAGAACCTAAGCAATATGCTTGTTGCAGCCTGTAGCTTCCAGAAGACAAGTATTTGATTTAATTGTGCCTGCATGAAAAAGAAAAAAGTTCTTGTATTAAGAACCTTCAAAGAAGTGTCTTTCCTTTCTCCCTTTTTTGTCAGATGCATCACTTTTGCCCTATAGCATAGAGCAGAATTACAAAACGGTCCAGCAAAAAAACCATCACTTGGGAGAGAACGGTAATGGGCTAAAAATGGTACTTGCGGTCTTTTTTTCAGGGGTGTAAATGAAAGGTTGTTTCCTTGCCCATCCTCTTGAATTACAGTCATTCACCTTGATGTATTTAACAAGGAACTGATGTGGGGAAAGATTTTGATTCTTTTTTTTTTTTAAATGTCAGCACCAAATGATACAGAATAATAAAAGAAACATCTGTTTTCTCCATAACTGTTCTGAAATCAATTTCCATCCATTGTGAAGTCTGGTTCTTATTGTTTGGAATTCTAACTGACCAAGAAAAATCTCAAAGAACAATTTCAACATGACATAGCTGTCCCTATGGGGGACAGCTTAGTGAGGGAGGGGAGAGACAGAGAGAGACAGACGAACAGACAGACAGACAGACAGATGGGGGGGGGAGAGAGAGAGAGAGAGAGAGAGAGAGAGGGAGAATGAATAGACCGATGACAGTCAAACATATACAAGAAATGTATATATAGTGATTAAGGCATCAAGCCAGAAACCAAGGCAACATGAGTTCCAATCCTGCCTTGGGCACAAAGCCAGCTGATTGACCTTGGGCCAATCACTTTCTCTGGCCCAAGGCAAGCCTCTTCTGAAAAACTTTGCCAGGAAAACTGCAGGGACTTGTCCAGGTGGTCTCAGGGGACACAAATGAATGAAGAAAATAGAAATACATATGCATACATGCTTTACATTGACCAAAAACCTTGATAATTTAGTGCTGATTGAATGAGTTTATGCCCATTAAAAACACTTCAGGCAAGCAACTTTATCAAAATGAATAAATAAATAAAGCATGCAGCACACACAAAGAAATCAGCATGTCACAGAACTGCCGCTTTAAAGACATGCAGATGACTATTGGCTATCATACTGAGCAACAAATATGCAGTTCCTGTTTGTTTTGAAGAAATCAAAGGGACTCCTCACTGAGGTGCTTCTTTAATATCCACAATGATATATTTTCAAAATGTCCAATAATTAAGAGAAAGAGCATTTTTTTCCCTTTGGCAGCTATTTGTATATTTGGAGAATTAGTCTGGAATATGAATTCATAAGAAAGATAGATATCTATGGGGCAAGCTACCAATAGGAAGGCTTGCCTCTTTATTCTAATGTGAGTCATTTGGTTTAATGCACTTTTTATTTTGTTAAACATTGTATGCTTCCATACTGAAACACTGAAATAGAAACATCCTTATAACCTGCAGGCTGTGGTTACGCAAACCCATTTCTGTTTTTTGTTTGCTTTGCTTTGTTTTTATTACCTATTCTTTCAGATCTCTCTCTCTCTCTCTCTCTCTCTCTCTCTCTCTCTCTCTCTCTCTCTCTCTCTCTCTCTCATCCATCCATCATCTGTCCAGCTGTGGTGGGATTCAAGTAATTTAATAACCGGTTCTCTGCCCTAATGATTTCTTCCAACAACCAGTTTGCCAAACTGTTCAGAAAGCTAACAACCGGTTCTCCCGAAGTGGTGCGAACTGGCTGAATCCCACCACTCTATCTATCTATCTATCTATCTATCTATCATCTATCTATCTGTATCTAGATTACTAGTTACATGATGCCTAGAATTGGATAGGAGTGAGATATCAGTAAATAAATTAATCAAACTGTTTAAAATAAACAAACTGTTTAAAATAAAATGTCAAATAAAGTTTTCACCTTTCTTTAAATGGATCATTTTTTCAATTAGGATGTACATTAGTTTTGTTACAAGTAAAAACAAATGCTTAGGAAAAGAATGCCCAAGCAGCTAATTATTCTGAACTGCTATGATTAATTTATTACTGTTTTTTCTTGCAGAACTCTTTCCTTTCACTCTTCTTTTTTCTAGCAGCCAAATAAGTCAGACAGATTCCAAGGGGGTAAAGAAGAGGATAATGGTTTTTAGATGTACTTTTTCTTTGTTCCTGGATATTAATTGCTGCTAAAAAAATAATAAAACAGGAATAAGTAGTTATTTTTTAAGGTACAACTTCATATGGCAGTAGTTTCTGCAAGGTTAGAGAAAAATAAGTCCCAAAGCCACATCAACATCAACGCTAAAGGCTCCAATGCAAATCTGGGGATGCAACAGCTTATTGTAAGGGGAAAAAAATGGAATTTGGGAAAATGCAGATTTTAACTTACGCAAGCTAAAATCTTATTCTTTTTCTGCTCAGAACAATCTCCCTTAGTTACTATTTCAAAAATTACAATACATACTGTATATCTATGTTTTGATCCATAGTGATGCAGTGGTTAGAATGCAGTATTGCAGGTTAATTCTGCCCACAGCCATTAGTTCGATCCTGACGGGCTCAAGGTTGTCTCAATCTTTATTCCCTCCAAGGCCAGTAAAATGAGGACCCAGATTCTTGGGGGCAAGATGCTGACATCGTAAACCACACAAAGAGTGTTGTAAAGCACTATGGAACAGTATATAAGTCTAAATCCTATTGCTATTGTTATCTATGCAACTCATTTGCTCCCTACATGAAAGCACAAATAGAAATAGAAATTATTTTCAAACTAATGAAGCAACATAACAAATACTCTTAACAAAGCTCAAATATATTTTTTTTCCTAAGAGGATATACAAAGAATAAACAAAAAGGGGCGTGCATAAGAGCACAAAAGTGCCTACCGTTCCTGTTCTATTGTTCCTTTCATTATAGTATTATATGCATACTTTTACTTATAGTTTTACTTATATATACTTTTTTCTCTCATGATGGGTTATTGTTTATGTTGATGATTGTATATACTGTGGTGACAAAAAAAAAAAAAAGACCAAGACCAATATGGAAGGGTCAAAAGACCTTCTGTGTCTAGAGTTTGCAAGGACGAACCAGCTTCATAACCCTTAGTAGCCTACCACAAGGGTACTCCTTTTATTAAAAAAGAAAGAAAAGAAAAAAGAAAAAGAAAAGACTAGAAGAGCAGCTGCACACACTGTATTTGCTGTATTGTGTAGTTTGCCATTGAGAGGTTAAGATAGGGGCAATGTTTGTTAAGAAAACAAAACACTCACCAAGAATGTAAGCGTGGGAGAGCTTTTGCTATAATCTCTGTCTCTGGTTACAGAGCCATTAACGCTTTTGTGGAATTCTGAACAATGAGACATGCGAGTATCAAAAAAACGGAGCCTTTCCTTATTGCCACTAACGTTTTTTTAAAAAATGAGTGTTTTTCCCCTCTAAGGTAGCCTAGTAAGACTAATAAAGAAGGACTTGTAGAAAGAAAATAAATAATAATGTATAAAATGCTTCCTATATTTCCTCCACGCCCCCTCCCCCCAATATCCATCCTGAGTCTTCCCACCCTTCATCCTCATCCTGAGTGTGAATGAGAAATGTTTTCTTGTATGATTAATGTTGCTAAAATGGAAAATAAATCTTTGTTTATAACCTGGCTGAATAACAAACAATCATAATGAAATGAAGAGATCAAAACAGCTACGAAATGTATATTTAGGTGGTATGTTGGCTGATGAATTCTGGGAGTTAAGTCCACACATCTTAAAATTTCCCTTGCTGGAAATACTGGTGCAAGTAATCCTCATTTAGTAGCCACAAGCAATTGCTAAATGAAACTGTTAGCTGTGCTTATGTTCTTATTTCAGCTTTATATAGCTTCAAATACCTGTGATGGTTATAAAGGTGAGGGATTGTCATAAAATTAGTTTTCATCATCATCGTCACTGAAAAGAGTCATTAAAATAAGGCATTGCTAAACAAGGATTACTGCTATGGAGCTGACACATTTCATAGTATTATGAGAATAAAAAGGGAATTTCAGTTCTTCTACTCTGACCTGCCCTATCTTGCTGTGCCCTGCATTTTATGAATGACACTTAAAACCAGGTAATAAGGAATAAAAAGGGACATTTTCTCATGTTTGGTTGACAGGCGAAACAGCCAGAAAGTTTCAGATTCAAATGTGTACAATAATTCAGAGGATTATAAAGATTAATATACAATTGAAACCAGAAGATTATCTTTGGGGACTGAGGTACAAACAGTTGGAAAAAATGTCATTTAACTTTGTTTTTATATTGTTTGTTTGTTGTTTTATATTGTTTATTTTATTTCTATGGCCTTCCATCTCAAACAAGTGACTCTTTTAAATGTTCCTCTTTCTACACAGGGGCTGAAAGTAGGAATGGTCTGATAAGTAATAGAAAGAGGTATGATAGTTATGGGAACTGTAACAAAAGTAGCAACACCAACATCCATGAAGGACTATGAAAAGCTCCACTCCTTTTTTATAGAAAGCCTCATCCCTGCAGATGACTCTTAGTCTCTGATCCGTGTACCAACAGGGTGCCCTCAGAAATATTTTGTCACCATTCTGCAAACAGCCATAAAAATTTAATGGTATAATTTGCCAGTAAAAATCTGCAATACTTATGCCAAAATTCAATAGTACTGTAGAATAGAATAGAATAGAATAGAATAGAATAGAATAGAGTAGAGTAGAGTAGAGTAGAGTAGAGTAGAGTAGAGTAGAACAGAACAGAACAGAACAGAACAGAACAGAACAGAACAGAACAGAACAGAATAGAATAGAATAGAATAGAATAGAATAGAATAGAATAGAATTTTTTATTGGCCAAGTGCACACAAGGAATTTGTCTTGGTGCATATGCTCTCAGTGTACATAAAAGAAAAGATATGTTCATCAAGGTACAACACTTAATGATAGTCATAGGGTACAAATAAGCAATCAGAAAACAATCAATATCAATATAAATCGTAAGGATGCAAGCAACAAAGTTACAGTCATACAGTCATAAGTGGAAGGATATGGGAGATGGGAATGATGAGAAGATTAATAGTTTGACAATGTTGAGGGAATTATTTGTTCAGCAGAGTGATGGCGTTCGGGAAAAAACTGTTCTTGTGTCTAGTTTTTCTGGTGTGCAGTGCTCTGTAGCGTCGGTTTTTGAGATAGAAATTGAAACAGTTTATATCCAGGATGTGAGAGGTATGTAAATATTTTCACAGCCCTCTTTTTGACTCGTGCAGTATACAGGTCCTCAATGGAAGGCAGGTTGGTATCAACTGTTTTTTTCTGCAGTTCTAATTATCCTCTGAAGTCTGTGTCTGTCTGGTTGGGTTGTAGAACCAAACCAGTTATAGAGGTGCAGATGATAGACTCAATAATTCCTCTGTAGAACTCGATCAGCAGCTCCTTGGGCAGTTTGAGCTTTCTGAGATGGTGCAGAAAGAACATTATTTGTTGTTCTTTTTTGATGACGTTTTTGATGTTATCTGTCAATTTTAATCTGCTGGATTAAAAATATTTTTCTCTTAATTTATTTCAGGCTGAATCTGTTCATTCCTGTTCTGTTTCCCTCCCCCAATACTCCCAACAAAGAGTCAGTCAAAGGCCTTCTTTTCTAATTTATTTACATAGATAAATGTTCTGGCAAAGTCTACTCACGGGCCTGCCAAGTCTCTGGAGATAACTAGGAAATTATAGATAAGGCCAGAGTTACTCACGAATATATTCTTCCCTCCATTGATACAGTTTGCCCACGTAAATTCACTGCTTTGTCCAAGACAAAAAGCCAGGAAGTTCCACCTCCTCTTTTATAGCCTCTGTAGATGTCACTGCATGACTTCTTTGGCTTTGTCCCAACGCTTCCTCTGCTGCGCGCGCCGGTCACGTCTGCGCAGTCTTGCATCACGCCAAAATTGTTCTTGGGGCGTTGCCAAATCAGAAGAAGGCCCGGGAGAATCAGGCCTTGCTGGCCCCTTCTCCTCCCTTTGGGTGGGTGCCAGGAAGGGAGAGGCCCCAGGAGAAGCAGGCCTTGCCAGGTCTTCTCCCTCACTTTCTGAATCATCTGAGTCCAGGAGTCTGAGTCCAGGAACCTGGGTCACAACAATTCCTTTCCATTTGGAGTGGGGATGGGAGCTTTCCTATTAAAGACAATTTTCTTTCTGCCACTTTTCAATCAAGATCCCACATACCCTTTTTCTCCCACACATCACATACGAGCTACCCCCTTGTGAAAAATAATACCAAATGTCTGTGCCATTAAAAATGACCAGTTCCTAATATGGCTGATATTCCATTGCTCAAAGTATACTTAAAAGGCTATAAGTGTACTAATGCTCAGTTCTCAATAAGCACTTCGTTTCCATTTTGAAATTTAGGCAATTAATATTTGATGCAAGTAAATACAATGCCTATGCAAATGCAAGGCTTATGGTTCTTCATAGAATTATTTCTTTTCCTCCTGATTATAGCCGGGGTGGATTATTATAAAGCAACCACATTTGTCTCACATTGAGACTTTAGCATCCTGGAAAAAGATGTGTTCCTCTGTCACCAATCCATGGAGGCTTTCAGACTGTCAAGCAATTAAGTGGACCTGAATAATCCTATGTAATTAAGCTTCTTACTGCATAATTATCTTTATTTTAAATGTGTCTTTTGATGAAACATCTGTTCCCTGCTTGAGATTTGAAAAGCAGAACCCAGGCGCATGATGAAAATGGTGCTTGCAAGACCATCGCATGAGGGGCTGATGCTCAGCTCCTGGGTGACAAACATTGTAATTTGTTCTGTCTTTTGCATGCGAAAGGCACGTGCCACAGCAACCATGGCCTGCTCGGCTTGACTTCCATCCTTGCTGCAGCTGTCTTTCACATTGTTACCCGAAGCAATAATTGGGTTTGACAATCAAGCGGAGGATTGTTACATGGTCAAGTGGGGTGGGGGCCAAAGCAGAGCACTGCGGAAGCTATCAAAGACAAGCCTGTATATACAACACACACACACACACACACACACACACACACACACACACACACGAGCAGGAGGGATGGAGGGAAAGCAAACATTATTTTTCAGCTTGTCATGATTTCTCTGAGATTTTGCAAAAGAAATTTGCTCTCAAGGCATCCTGAGATTCCAGTCTTGGTCCTCTATAAACAAGTTGATCGGCTCAAAAATGTATCAAAAGGGAATGATGGAAAGAGATAGACAATTCTCTTACTTGGTCTTTTTTTTTCCCAGTCTACCGAGTTAAGGGTTCTGCATATCTTAATAGAACAGAAAAACTTTTGAGCAGCAACATTGAATATATATTTCCAAAAATGGAGAATATTTGATAATTCTCACTTGCGACCTTGGGAGTCCTTATCATTATCTAACACCATAACATTCCTCTGTACCTGTATTTTTTTTTTTTAAAAAAATCCAATTTCTGGGATCAATGGCTCTAGCAACCTAATCTGATCGAGACATAACTACAGAATTAACTTCATTTCCCTGTGTTTCTCCTCCCAACCACCAGTTCTCAAAGCTCAAAAGTTTACAGCAGTTCCAGCAGTCCTAAAAAGATCCTCCTTCTACTGATTTTGGATCACTTCCTTCCTTTATGTGTAGGTTCATAGAGTGAAAATGTATGTTAATACATCCTTTGTTCTACTATTCCATGTACTGTTGGAACTTCATTGAGGGCGTAATACAGATAGTCTTTGACTTACGACCAAAATTGAGCCCAAAATTTCTGTTGCTAAGGGGGACAGTTGGTGTTAAGTGAGTTTTGCCCCGTTTTATGACCTTTCTTGCCACAGTTGTTAAATGAACCACTGCAGTTGTAAAGTTAGTAAAACAGTTGTTAAGGAAATCTGACTTCCCCATTGACTTTGCTTGTCAAAAGAACACAAAAGTTAATCAGATGTTTCACATGTTCCCAGGACACTGCAACCATCATAAATGTGAGTAGGTTGCTAACTGTCTGAATTTTAATCTCATGACCAGGGGGATGCTGTAACTGTCTTAAGTGTGAAAAACAGTCATGTCACTTTTTTCAGTGCTATTGTAACTTCTAACAGTCACTAAATGAACTGTTATAAATTGAGGACTACCTGTAATCCAATACACATGCTACCAGTGGAAAAGAATAATTATATAGTAGTGGCATTCAGGTTATGAAGCATTTTATTTCTTTATTTTACACATTTCTATATTACAGATCTCAACAATTTTGTTCAGAATATCAGCTGAAGTATCATTGAATAAAACCCATCAACTTCCACAAATATAAACACAATTCATTCACGTATAAAACAACAGCATATAGTCATCCAGTCACCACCAAAGTACGTATAAAATTTTCTTTTCTAAAAAAGTATTTTTTCAAGAATTGCAAAAATGGACAGAAAGGCATCAGGCAAAGCATCAAGAAACCTTGCCCTGAGAAAGTGTATTTTGTTGCATCATATTATTTTGATGCCAATGAATGACTTTTACAAGCTGGTTAAAACTATTTCAGATATATAGCCTGTATTTTTTTTTTTTAAAAAAATCCAATTTCTGGGATCAATGGCTCTAGCAACCTAATCTGATCGAGACATAACTACAGAATTAACTTCATTTCCCTGTGTTTCTCCTCCCAACCACCAGTTCTCAAAGCTCAAAAGTTTACAGCAGTTCCAGCAGTCCTAAAAAGATCCTCCTTCTACTGATTTTGGATCACTTCCTTCCTTTATGTGTAGGTTCATAGAGTGAAAATGTATGTTAATACATCCTTTGTTCTACTATTCCATGTACTGTTGGAACTTCATTGAGGGCGTAATACAGATAGTCTTTGACTTACGACCAAAATTGAGCCCAAAATTTCTGTTGCTAAGGGGGACAGTTGGTGTTAAGTGAGTTTTGCCCCGTTTTATGACCTTTCTTGCCACAGTTGTTAAATGAACCACTGCAGTTGTAAAGTTAGTAAAACAGTTGTTAAGGAAATCTGACTTCCCCATTGACTTTGCTTGTCAAAAGAACACAAAAGTTAATCAGATGTTTCCACATGTTCCCAGGACACTGCAACCATCATAAATGTGAGTAGGTTGCTAACTGTCTGAATTTTAATCTCATGACCAGGGGGATGCTGTAACTGTCTTAAGTGTGAAAAACAGTCATGTCACTTTTTTCAGTGCTATTGTAACTTCTAACAGTCACTAAATGAACTGTTATAAATTGAGGACTACCTGTAATCCAATACACATGCTACCAGTGGAAAAGAATAATTATATAGTAGTGGCATTCAGGTTATGAAGCATTTTATTTCTTTATTTTACACATTTCTATATTACAGATCTCAACAATTTTGTTCAGAATATCAGCTGAAGTATCATTGAATAAAACCCATCAACTTCCACAAATATAAACACAATTCATTCACGTATAAAACAACAGCATATAGTCATCCAGTCACCACCAAAGTACGTATAAAATTTTCTTTTCTAAAAAAGTATTTTTTCAAGAATTGCAAAAATGGACAGAAAGGCATCAGGCAAAGCATCAAGAAACCTTGCCCTGAGAAAGTGTATTTTGTTGCATCATATTATTTTGATGCCAATGAATGACTTTTACAAGCTGGTTAAAACTATTTCAGATATATAGCCTGTATTTTTTTTTTATCTCTTTCATTACGTTTTGTGTTCAGCTTGTACTCATTTTAGCGTTCAACAGTTTAATTGCTATTGTGTCCATAATATGCTATTATATATAAAGAAATAGCTTGTATTTTATGAAATAGCTTAATAGTCAGCAAACTATCTCAAACCAATTCATATTGTTGTTCCATGCAAATAACAAACCTTGCAGCTTCATTCACCCAACATGGCAAGATTAGTTGATGTTAATTTTTATTAGATATTTGTGGCTTGGGTATTTTGCAAACTAGGCCTGTTTGTAACTTCATAATCAATATATTCATGAACTCAGAAAATGGGTTAATTCAGTAATTAGGCTAAATGTGTAGTGTGAACACAGCCAATAAAGAAAACTCATTCTGTGTCAAGCCAGAGCAGATAGGTATCAGAAAGAAAATAGTTTTGTTGTTATTATTTAAAGGGAGAGGGGATGAAAAAGAAACGGAAGAAATTGACAATGTTGAAACTATAGACAGGCTGAACACAAGAATGGACTACAGAGATATTAAAATGCTTAAAAGGTAGACAAATAAGAATAAAATTTAGAGAAAAACATTCCTACAATGACATAAGGCATTTTTCTCTCTCTCTGTCTCTCTCTCTCTGTCTCTCTCTCTCTCCCTCCCTCACACACACACACACACACATAGACACAATCACATTTCCTCATTCTCTCCTCTCCCCCCTCCCCAAGAAAATCTGTTTGAACAAATTATAGGACAAGAGTGAGAGTCATGGACAGCATTCCTGCAAGCATTTTGATAAAGTAGGAGTTAAAACCAGGGGTGAAATCTAGCAGGTTCTTGGAGAGTCCTTGAGTGGCTCAGACTGCTAAGACAGTCTGTTATTAACAGCAGCTGCTTGCAATTACTGCAGGTTCAAGCCCCACCAGGCCCAAGGTTGACTCAGCCTTCCATCCTTTATAAGGAGGTAAAATGAGGACCCAGATTGTTGGGGGCAATAAGTTGACTTTGTATATAATACACAAATGGATGAAGACTATTGCTTGACATAGTGTAAGCCGCCCTGAGTCTTCGGAGAAGGGCGGGATATAAATGCAAATAAATAAAAAAAAAGAACCGGTAGCGGAAATTTTGAGTAGTTCGGAGAACCGGAAAATACCACCTCTGGCTGGTCCCAGAGTGAGGAGGGAATGGGAATTTTGCAGTATCCTTCCCCTGCCACACCCAGCAAGCCACACCACACCCACCAAGTCATGCCCAGAGAACTGGTAGTAAAAAAATTTGGATTTCACCAGTGGTTAAAACTTATCAACAGTACTGTATATTCAGCCCAATACATCACTCGTCTCCTTTGTCTTTATCCATACATGCAAAGAAAGTGTTTGTGAAAATACAAAATTTCTGTCCTATCTTGGAATCAGTCTGTGAATCTCTCTCAATCAATTTGAAACTATTTTATTTGATACAGTACCTTGATTTGATTCAACACTTTGTTTAAAAAGTGTTTTGCTTTGTTTAAAAAGAGCAGTTTTGCTAAACTTGTTTTGAACTGAATTAGTCATTCAAACATTATACAGTCCAACAGCAAAAGTTACTACATTTTTTCTATTGCTTGCTTACTTTTCCTGTGAAATATACGTACAACAAAACTTTCAATTCATTCATATAGCAGCATAAACAGTATTTTGAGGACTAGGGCACTGTGATCATGTCCACACACTCTCCTGAAATATATGGCCAGATTATATTGGGCCTTGTGCTTTCATTTTTCCTTTGATGTATTGTTGTCTATTTTTTTTTCCCCTGTGGAGTGCTCTGAGAGTTGGAAAGCACTAAGCAAATATTAAAATTAAACAGTAATTATGCGCTTTTAAATGTCGTTTCTGTTGACACAGTGATACTAATGTGGTGCTGCCAAACTGACGACTGACAAGAAAATGCTACTTTGGGAGGTCAGGCCCTGGGTGGCCTAGGAGAGTAACTCACATTATTTTGTGATTGTACAAAATACAAACCCAAATGGGCAAGGACTTAAATTTCAGCTTTCAGAATAAAATAAAGATACTTGAAATAATCCTAGCCCACAATTTTCCAATGATAGCTGCTTGAGGGTTTCTGTAATCAAATCAGCTTCTCAGAAGGCTATAGCATACAGAGGTTTGAAGGTACTCTTGAGGTTTCTGGTGACATTCCTCAGGAAACTTTTATTTATTTTATTTTGTCACACAGTATATATAAGCATAAGCATGGAATAACTGTACAATATATAAGCATATATATGTATGAGTATGTAATAACTATATTAATTGGATATAACCAAAGGGAACAATAGGACAGGAATGTTAGGCACGGTTGTGCTCTTATGCACGCCCCTTACAGACCTCTTAGGAATGGGGTGAGGTCAATAGTAGACAGTTTTCGGTTGAAACTTTGGGGATTTTGGGAAGAGACCACAGAGTCAGGTAGTTTATTCCAAGCGTTAACAACTCTGTTACTGAAGTCATATTTTCTGCAATCAAGATTGGAGTGGTTAACATTAAGCTTAAATCTATTGTGTGCACGTGTATAGTTGCAATTGAAGTGGAAGTAGTCTTCGACAGGAAGGACATTGTAATAGATGATTCTATGAGTTAAACTCAGGTCATGTCGAAGGCGGTGTAGTTCTAAATTTTCTAAATCCAGGATTTCAAATCTGGTGGCATAAGGTATTTTGTTGTATTCAGAGAAGTGGAGAACTCTTCTTGTAAAATATTTCTGGACACGTTCAATTGTATTGATGTCAGAAATGTGGTATGGGTTCCAGACAGTCGAGCTGTATTCAAGAATTGGTCTAGCAAATGTTTTATATGCTCTGGTTAGTAGTGTAGTGTTTTTGGAGAAGAAGCTACGCAAGATTAGGTTAACAACTCTTAGAGCCGGAATCTATCTGTGGCTCATCATCTGTCAGAAAAGGCCAAATTAGAGAGCTATCATTTGAAAATGACCCAAGTTGTACAATTGGCTCATTTTTGCATCTTCTATCATAGAGTGATAAAGGCTTGGAGAAGAATAGTCTGCAGCCCTCTCTGTATCCTTGTTTTTCCTCAGGAATTACCACCACAAGAAGCTAGAAGTATTTACTGTTCATTTGTTCTACTACATTCCTTTAATTTTATGAGGGTTCAAATGCATTCCTTCCGGTTATCCATCTTTTTTTCTCCTGTTCACACATATGCATATGCTGGAAAACAATGAAAAGCTACAACTGCCTAATGCCTTTAAATTGTTAATCTTGGGATCTTTTTCATTTTTATTCTAAAGCAGAGAAGGGTAATTTCCATGCAACGGAGCTTCACATGAAATTAGTTTGGCTATGCTGGTCTTTCTAACAGCAGTGTCAAGCTGAATGTTTTGAAGAGGGTACAGCAAGTTTGAGTCTCAAAGTCCCATAGAGGTGTTCAATTCCAAAAATTATTTTATTGTCATGAAATGGAAATTTGCGTGATTGAGTTCCATATATACATTATGAACATTAATTCTTTCAATCCTTGAATCAGAGTGGGCCCTATTAGTCCATACTTGTCATTAAGTCGTTCCTCAAAGATATGTGAATTTAGCACAAATGGCTACATTGAGAATCTTTTTCATGTTCATTTATACTCAAGAAATATTACGTGAGAATAGATGTCTTGCCCTTAAAGACTCCCTCCCTATAGACAGTCACAATGCACTGCGTATTCAGAAAAGTATAATATCACATTGAGAAGTATAATGTCACATATATCACACTGCTTTTTTTTTTCTTTCTTCCACTCTCTTTTTAAATCTTTGACAAACTCAGCTATTCATATTTGGATAATGCAGGAAAAACCAGACTGTTGTATTCGTTAGAAGTGGTATTACGCAAAGGCTTTATTCATCTATTGTGTTATGTTTAAGTAATCTTTCTAGACGCTCAGTCTTTATTTGCAGAGGGAAGCACTAATTGCCCATTTGCTATAGTAACCTTTTAAAGTGGACAGCACTGCTTACCCAGTTTGACACACATGGTCCCTTTCTCTAATTATACTGTGCTTGCATTGAAAGGATACCTTGCCATGTGAGGTACTTAATATTGCTGGACAACATCTATTACAGCTCTTCTTTATAGAGTACAAACTTCAAAACAATTGAATGGAAGAAAACCTTGTTTTGTTCATATTATTTCCTTTTCCTGCACGGGCATCAGATTTATAGTGTAATACATTGATTAGAGGTGTCATAGGACTATTGCCTGCTTTTGAAAAGACAAATAAAGCTATTCCTTCTGCATTTAGCTTCAAGCACTTTCAGTATGAATGTGCAGCCACCAATAGTACGTTCTCTTGAGCAAAATTTAAAACTGTATTAGCTGTGAACATAGTGAAGCCTAACTGGGCATTGCAGAGGGACTTTGTACACACACATACATGGAAAGAGTGGTTTTCCTATTAAACTTGTTATGATATTAGATATTGATATTGGATCTTATTGGTGAGCTGAACTTACACTAGGATATTAACACTGACATGAGGGAATGGAAGTGATGTGAAAAGCGACTCTTCTAACAGGAACGTATTAGATTGTTTTAGGAAACCATTCAGCATCTACCCCATATGGGGATGATGATATGAGGATAATAATAAGAACTAAGCAGTAGTGGGATTCAAGTAATTTAACAACCAGTTCTCTGCCCTAATGATTTCTTCCAACAACCAGTTTGCCAGACTGCTCAGAAAGTTAACAACCGGTTCTCCCGAAGTGGTACGAACTGGCTGAATCCCACCACTGGAACTAAGCAATCCATGATCCATTGGGTCATCCTTTCAGAGATATTTTCTGAAAGGATGAAAAAGATATTTTCTGTGGTTATTCTGTTTCAGAGAAACAGAATGACCACAGGTGGACTGCTATTATTTTGGTTTTAAAAGTAAAAAAAGAAAACATTTTATTAAAGAAGAAATATGCAAAGCAGAAGAAATTGCTTGTTATTGTTCTTGTTTCAGTAAATTTATTAACCTGTGATGATAATGTACCCTTCTGGCAACTGTCTGGACATGTCCCTACAGTTTTCTTGGGAAGATTTCAGAAGTGAATTCCCATTGCCTTTTTCCTAGGGCTGGACAGAGTGACTGGCCCAAGGTCTCCCAATTTCTAGCCTGATGCCTTAACCATTACACAAAGCTAACTTCCATTTATTTAGTTTTAGTTATTTAGATTTAGTTATTTAGTTTAGGTGCTACTAATCCTTTTAGTGCCGATGCTGCTCTCAATGAGTACCATCATAGGCACTTCAATGTTTATTTAATTTTTACATTAAGGGTGTGAATAATCATGGATAAAGAGTCCTTCCTTTGCTGTTATTTGAAGACATTTGCCACTAAATGATCACATCTTTGTTAACAAGTTAAAAAAAAAAATCCTGAGAAAATTCTCAGTCTGAGATCTGTGAATGGCAAAGAAAAATCATCCAGGAACTCTGTTAGATGTATGTCTCACACTGATTTAATTCTCAAAAACATATTATTGAAAAAGACCTTATTATTTACATTTGACATTTCAAGCAAGCGAATAATCACAGGATATTCCATAAGAATCACCCATCTGTCACTGTGTTTTATACAATATGGCAAAGCTTGCAAGAAATTGTGTTGTTCATTATGAGGCCAGCAGATGCCATTTTATTTTAAAGAAAAGACACTAGAATATCCTGCTGTGAAGCACATGGATTAACTGAGTATTACATAGCAAAATCTGGACACTTCTGAGATAGGCATGCCTCATAATTCCTGATAAGCTCTAGTTCATATGGCTGAAAGCTATTCTGCTTCTATAATACATTGTAGCCAGCTGGGGACAGAATGTACCATAGGTAATAAAGGAAAAAAGAAGTGGGCACACCTATGACCAGGAAGCTGGAAAGTGCAAGATATGCACTCTAAAACATTGGTGGAAGGCATGCATCTCTTTTCAAAGGATAATGTTTGTTCTGGTGAGAAGATCAGAAACAAAACATACATAGAAAAAGAAGAAAAAGATGACAGGGCATTTTGCTGTAGACAGAACTGGAGAACATGTAAGAAAAGCTATTTCTTTGAGTACATGGTTATAATTTATGGTCCAGACACTGGAACTGTAAAATCATACTATGTGAATGACTTACCTTCCTATTGGCACAGTAACAGATTAATGGCCCTTGGCAGGCACTTTCACAGATAATCTTAGAACAGATAAAATATAAAACTTGCCACTGCCATTTTATGCTTTTTTTAAAAAAAAAAAAAGAGAAATACCAAAAAGGTAAACAAACCGGCAAGAACTAATGAATGTCTTTATGTCTCTATGTATGTGCATGGCTGTGTGTAATACAGTATGTTTGTTTTTGGCTAAATGATCTGCTTGTATAGTAAACTACATGTCAATTTAAAATCAGAAAGATCCCTTATGAGGGGGTATATTCAGCTGAATGCTGAAAGAATACTAAATAATCGGGTAACAAGATAACTCATTAACAGCCAAATAGGACAAATAACATGGTTATTTTGAATTCAAGAAACATATTTTGTCTGACCATCAATGAAAGCTGGTCTTTGAAGTAAAAATTAAATGTATGATGAAATACATGAACATAGAAAAGCTTTCTTCTATCTTGAAAAACATGATGATAGTAATGGAATCTGCAGCATGAGAAATAGAAGATTTCCCTTTGTTTCTTAAACCAAAGATTGGTTTAACTAACGACAGACCAAGTAAGAGATGGAGTGGAGGCCCTTCCATTCTCTTTCTCCTTCCATTTTCCCTTTGGTCAAATAGGAGTATAGGTGAGAGCAATGATGGAGTTCTAATACTATGGCTAGCATTACATCAACAAACCAGATATCATATTTACAAAGATGAAAATTTAAAGAGATGAAGTAATAGCACTAGAATATTCTCATAGATAGTCCTTGCTTAATGACCAAAATTGGGATTGGCAACTCTATCGCTAAGCAACACAGTTGTTAAATGAGGCATCATATGACTGCAACCTACAGTTTCACTGTTGGCTTCTCATTGACTCTGCTTATTAGAAGCAGGTTGTGAAGCACACAAAGGGTGATCCAGTGACCATGGAATGCTACAATGGTTGTAAGTGTGGTGACCAGTAATACAATTAGTTTTTCAGCATTGTCATAATTTCAAATGATCATTCAAATCAGGGGTAATCAACCTTTTTATACCTATTGCCCACTTTTGTATCTCTGTTAGTAGTAAAATTTTCTAACTGCCCACCGATTCCACAGTAATGTGCCGTGTATCATCGTCTGCGTATGCCTCTCGTGCATCGTGCATTGGGTTTATTTATTTATTTATTTTTGGTTATGTTTATGTCATTTGAGAGCTGTATGCAATGAAATTTCATTTTAATATATGCTGATTAATGTACATTTAAAGTGACAATAAAGTTATTTTAAGTCTAAGTTCTAAGTTCTCTATTGGTCGCAGACTCAATTTGATAAATGATAAGCTACCTCTTGCTTTTGTTATAATTAGGGATAAGCAACATGAGGTCCTTCAAATGCTGTTGAGCTTCAACATCCAGTCCCCTAATACTCTAGCCAGCATGGTGAGTGATGAAGAATATCAAGACCTGTAGTTCTATCATTACTGAAAAGAACAAAAGGCTTTTGTTTCACATACTTGCATGTATATAAACCTTTTCTGTTAACTGATTCAGGAACATAAACAGCTCTTATTCAGCCAGAAATCTAAGCCAGTGTTTTAAAATTCCTAATTTTTTTTAGTGACAGTTAATCAATATCTCAAGTTACATTTGTTTAGCAGCAATTTATTTCTTGATTATAGCTGCCATTTTCATACCAATGTCAAGCATTCCAATTATATATTACTGTGGTTCTTCTTCTTGTTATTAATAAACCAAGGTTGAACAAGTGTTTTCATGAAACAGTTTAAATAAATCATGTCAAGGAGCAAGAATAATAAGCACATGAAATCTACTTAAATTATCTTGTTGCAATAAAGAATCCAGAGAAACTTCACTTTATAAATTGGTTGTGTGCCTTGGTATATTTGTAATTTGTTTTGAATGTACCAATTTTGAATTACTGTGGGAGAGGTTAGATTTGATGCATCAAAGAGATTCAGGTAGTGAATTGCATAAATCAGGGATGTCCAACCTTGGTAACTTTAAGACTTGTGGACTTCAACTCTCATAATTCCCCACCCAGCATGAAATCCACAGGTCTTAAAGTTACCAAGATTGGACACCTCTGGTATGAAATGTAGCACCCATCTTGTATCAATGGATCTTTTGTTCTGCCAAATACTAAATCTAAATCTATAGCTGTCTTGGTGACAAAATACTAGCAATGTCTATTCCTAACCACAATCAATCAAAATGAAAAAATGTGCATTCTGATATCATAATGCAAGCTCTGCTTTTCTGTTCTTACATCACAATGTCAGACACAAATGGATAAAAAGGCAGAACCTAGGTCAAGACACATGTCACTTCAGGGTTGAATATAGTAGTGGAAAAAAGTCACTCATGCTTGTAAGGTTCAATTACAAATGTTCAGTTACTATCTTACAAATGTTTCAACTTGTATCAATGTATCATTTTTTCACCATTGTTATTCTGAAACTGTTAATAACATTTCTTTATAATCTTATGCCAGATTAATTAGGACACCTTTTTTTGCTAGTGGAACAAGTATATTTGTGCTAAGCAATTAATCAAATAAACTTGGCACTGCCAATCAATACACACTGGTGTTTTTATAGAATAGAATAGAATAGAATAGAATAGAATAGAATAGAATAGAATAGAATAGAATAGAATAGAATAGAATAGAATCCTTTATTGGCCAAGTGTGATTCGACAAACAAGGAATTTATCTTGGTGCATACGCGCTCAGTGTACATAAAAGAAAAGATACATTCGTCAGGAAACATAAGGTACAACCTTTAATGATAGTCATAGGGAACAAATAAGCAATCAAATCATATTAGGAAACTGTCACTATAAATCATAAGGATACCATCAACAAGGTTCAAGTAATACAGTCATAAGTAGGAGGAGATGGGTGGTGGGAAGGACAAGAAGATTAATAATAGTGCAACTTAGTAACTAGTTTGACAGTGTTGAGGGAATTATTTGTTTAGCAGAGTGATGGCATTAGGGAAAAAACTATTCTTGTGTCTAGTTGTTCTGGTGTGCACTGCTCTATAGTGTTGTTTTGAGGGTAGGAGTTGAAACAGTTTATGTCCAGGATGTGAGGGCTCTGTAAATATTTTCACTGCCCTCTTTTTGACTCGTGCAGTATACAGGTCCTCAATGGAAGGCAGGTTGGTAGCAATTATTTTTTCTGCAGTTCTACTTATCCTCTGAAGTTTCTGTCTGTCTTGTTGGGTTGCCGAACCAAACCAGATAGTTATAGAGTGCAGATGGCAGACTCAATAATTCCTCTATAGAACTGTGTCAGCAGCTCCTTGTGCAGTTTGAGCTTTCTGAGTTGGTGCAGAAAGAAGGTTCTTTGTTGTGCTTTTTTTATCATTGTTTTATATGTTGATATACAAGAATCAAACCACATCTGTAGAATTACATCCTCCAATTCCATTGGAGAAATATCTGATTCCTGGTGTTGATGAAGAACTCATGCTTTGTTTTATCAATGTTGCAAACATTATCCAGGAATAGTTCTAGTTTCATTCCTGATATCAGATTTCTATGTACATTTTTCTACATGTGCGAAGTATTTTTTGTTGGAGGATTATTCCAAAACTATGTCATGTGATTGTGTTTGTTGAGTAGCTCAGTTTTAAAGGACTATAGAAGTGTAAAGTTCACACAGTGGTTTTTTTTTAAATATTTCTTCTAACAGATGCTAGAAGAAAAGAATGTGGATGTCTAAAAACAGTAATTAGAAAATAAATTAGCTTAGCTTCTAGATGAATATTGTATAGGTTTACAGCTTAGTTAGGATTTGATGACATGTGCCTTGAGCTGTCTCCTGCTTTCTGCTTCAGCATAAAAACATCAGCCATATTGCATTCAAGCATAAATGATTGGTGGGAATAAGTCTAATTGGAGTAATATCTTGATCTGGGACTTTTATTTATTTTTTTAATCCTTAATAGAAACATGGGAGTTTTGACATGAGCAGGTCTAATTGTAATAATAATGCTAAATAGTGAATGCTTTTAAAGTTAATTCCTTAGTCTTTGGTTAATCATCTGGGGTAGGTTAAATGTTTTCTAATTATGGCATAGTTTTAACCATGCCTCAGAATATGACACTGTAAAAACAAGAACCTCAAACATTAGAAAGTGTTTAGATTCAAGGTTTCTTATTTTATTGAGAGGAGGAGGGATACAGTTTTTTAAAAAGCAACTTTTTTGTCTTGCTAACAGTCTCTTACTATCTTTATTGCAAGCGGCTGCTTTTTTAATATTAGTATTGATTTCTTTTATGTATACAGTCTGCTCCTCCTGCTCAGACTGTGAGTATAAATGCAATACTCATTTTGTTCCTGAGACCCATTACAAATCATTTTCACTGATATTCAATAGCATCTCAACTATTATTATTTTCTCTGGAGAGTAAAGTAGGTTCCCTTCCCCCACCCCTCTCCTCCTCCTAATCCTGTCTAAACTTGCATAGCCTTTCAGAAAGGTGCATATTTTTTTCTCAAAACAAGAAATCAATTTGTGAGTTGGTTTGTTTAAATTTAGATGTAGATATAATTATTAAACTTTGGGGAGGGGGGGGTTTATTTGATTTGTTTAAATTTAGATGTATATAGAAAGATGAAGGGCTATTTTGTGAGGGAGAGAGGGGCTTTACTTTATGAGACATTCAGCACAAATGTTTCTCTATGCAATGTGAGCCACATCTGCCACATTTATTTCACTTTCCCAAAGAAATGTGAGAAACTTTTATAATCTGCCAAAGGACCTGCTTATTCCATATTCTCTCTGTCTGTCTCTGTGTAATACACAGAGAAACACACACATATACATACATATGCACACACACACACACATACACACACACACACACACACACACACACACATTCTTTATTGCCATGGTTTTCTTTAAAACCAAATTGATTATCACAAAGATTCTTAGTCTTTCTTGGCCATAGTTATCATGTTGGTTTAGATCAGGGGTGTCAAACTCGGTTTCATTGAGGGCCGCAACAGGGTTATGTTTGACCTTGGGGATGGAGGCAGGGGGCATGGCCAGGGTGGGCGTGGCAAGCTCTACGTCACTTGTGTTGGGGGCACCTGTGGTGGCCCGAGTGCTCTGCCAGCAAAAACAGGCTCCTGAGCTCCATTTTTGGCCGCCATGGCCTCTTGTAACCCTCTCCCAGTGAAAACAGAGCTTGGGAGGGCCTCATGCGGCCCTACCAAGCTCTATTTTCACTGGCACAGGGTTGCAGGAGGCCGTGGCAGCCAAAAATGAAGCTCAGGAGGCCATTTTCATTGGCAGAAGCAGCGCAGGCCAGTCCTTCGCTGTTTCCAGGGTGGCCAGATCTAAGTACCCCACCGGCCGGATCTGGCCCCTGGGCCTTGAGTTTGACACTTCTAGTTTAGATAGTGAGAAACGATTAGTGGATGGGTTTCTTCTAAACATGCAAATATTGCAGTAACCTTTGTTTTCCTTCTGATATTTCTGTAGACCATATTTTAATTTCCGTCTTTAAAATTAAGGATTTAATGCATAACGTGAAAAGAATGCAAAAGGGTCAGCGCAGAAAGGAAATCAATTAAATTTTTCTTTCCACTGTTGGAAACCTTTTCTACATATTTACCAAAGATATTTACCAAAGATAGTTATGTCAGCTTAGAGAACTATAACCCTTCCATACTTTTTTCCCCCTTCTTGTAGAACAAAGTGTGTTGCTTTCAGTTTTTAATTTCGCGTACTTACATGGTACGCAATAATTCAATACAGCCTGGATAAGTTGTTATTTTTAGTAAGAGATAGCATGATCTCTAGCCATTTTCTCTGCTGATAATGCATATAAGGCTTCCCTAGCTCCTAAAGATCAAAAGGTGGGAAAGCTGAGGATAATTCACGAGACAATTAATTAAAGCCTCTTTTCCCACTGATTTAAAAAGAAATGCAAGATAATTGCAAATTACCGTATATACTCGAGTATAAGCCGAGTTTTTCAGCACGTTTTTTGTGCTGAAAAACGTCCCCTCGGCTTATACTCGAGTATATACGGCTTATACTCGAGTTTTTTTTTTTCTTCTTTTTTTCACATTATACCGGATGGCGGGCTTTTGCATTAGCGCGGGGAAGCCCTGCCGGTGCAGTGAGAGGGCGGGGCGGGGGAGCCGCCAGCCTTTTCAGCTGAGGGAGGGAGGGTTTCCCCGACCGGTAGCTGCCTCATTTCCCACCCTCGGCTTATACTCGAGTCCCCAGTTTACCCCAGTTTTTTGGGGTAAAATTGGGGACCTCGGCTTATACTCAGATCGGCTTATATTCGAGTATATACGGTAGTATTAAAACCTGATCAATGAGGCAAATTCTCAAAAAAAAATATGGATATAGTGTATGACCTTCTTTGAACTGGATGCCTTGATCTCTCAGTAGAAAAAAAATGAATTTGTCAGAAGCAATTACACATTTAACCATACCCTTATAATTTGGAAAATCACAATCACAGGTTAAATATCACTTAGTTTGTGCCCTTTATTTAATAAACTGAAATAATAAAGTATGCCTTGCTTTGAAGATCATTGGCAATGATATTGAATATGTCCTTGGTCCAAGGCCACCAAATTCCCAAGCAAAGAGATAACATTATTAAAATAACTTACAACTTCCCAAAATAACTAATTCTGCAAGTGCTGGATGCTCTGAATATGATGGACTATGGAAGTGTTTGAATGCAGTTTTTCAAGGTAAACTACATAACAGTCCAAATGTTACACTGGTTTATTAAGAGAAGCATGAATCACATAGCAGCAATTTTATGGGGTGGGGGGGAAGGGCTGGTAGGTTACAGCAAGTTAGAAGCAAAAGAAGTATTTGAAAATTATGTTTCTCTATACCTGAATTTCATAATTGTAGAAGACTGTCTCCTGCTGTCAGATTTTAATGGAAATAGATAGATAGATGATAGATAGACAGACAGACAGACAGACAGACAGATAAGATAGAAAGAATTCTTTATCGGCCAAGTGTGCTTGGACACACAAGGAATTTGTCTTGGTGCATATGTTCTTAGTGTACATAAAAGAAAAGATACATTTGTCAAGAATCATAAAGTACACACTTAATGATAGTCATAGGGTATAAATAAGAAATCAAATCAGGGGTGAAATCCAGTGGGTTCTGACAGGTTCTGGAGAACCGGTAGAGGAAATTTTGAGTAGTTCGGAGAACCGGCAAATACCACCTTTGGTTGGCCCCAGAATGGGGTAGGAATGGAGATTTTGCAGTATCCTTCCCCCAGGAGTGAGGAGGGAATATGGATTTTGCAGTATCCTTCCCCTGCCACACCCACCAAGCCACACCATACCCACTAAGCCACGGCCACAAAAAAATTGATTTCACCACTGAATCAAATCATATTAGGAAACAATCAATATAAATCGTAAGGATACAAGCAACAAAGTTACAGTCACAGTCATAAGTGGGAAGAGATGGGTGATAGGAACAATGAGAAGATTAATAGTAGTGCAGACTTAGTAAATAGTTTAACAGTTTAACAAATAGGTATCAAAAAAGAAAATTTTTAAAAAATCCTTTGTTATTGACAATGGTTGCTTTCCAACTGTAAGGCAACATGACTGACTAATTTTCTCCATACTCATATATATGAGATATGGAGGGGAAAAAAACTTTGGCATACATGCACCCATCTTATTTGCACAAAAAAAATATGTCTCCAAGTTTCTACAAACTCAATTTTTCAGATTACAATTTCGATTACTGTTTGCTCCATTTTATTTGTCATGGAGTTGGCTTTTATTAGATAATGGCAAAACAGCTTGCCCAACCAAGCCCTGTGCCCTGCAAATCTCCCCTTTAGTATTAAATGTGAAAAATAAGGAATATTTCTGCTCTTATCTGGGGCTGAACCTTCTATTTTTTATTATATTCAGAGTTATTTGTTTCTGAAAGATTAATCGCTGCAGGAAACTGGCAGTTATTGAGTGAAGCATCTATGTGATCCCAACAGTTTATATAAAAGAATTTAGAGCTGTTGGAGAAAGGTATGAAAAAGCTGTTAAGGGATAAGGAAGGAGTGAACCATTAAGGAGGGACTGGCAGAAAAAAAAATTACATAACCCTGAGAGAAAGGAAAGTGTGAGAAATTAACTCAAAAAGGTCTGCCTTGATTTCGTTTGGTGTAAAACAATGCAGAGAAAAACATGGACAGGCTTTCAAGATTTTGATTTATTACTTTGGTACAAAAAGGAATAGAATAGAATAGAATAGAATAGAATAGAATAGAATAGAATAGAATAGAATTTTTTATTGGCCAAGTGTGATTGAACACACAAGGAATTTGTCTTGCTGCATACACTCTCAGTACATAAAAGAAAAGATACATTCATCAAGAATCATAAGGTATAACACTGATAGTCATAGGATAAAAATAAGCAGTCTGAAAATAATCAACATCAATATAAATCATAAGGATACAAGCAACAAAGTTACAGTCATACAGTCATAAGTGGAAGGAGATGGGTGATGGGAACGATGAGAAGATTAATAGTAGTGCAGATTTAGTAAATAGTTTGACAGTGTTGAGGGAATTATTTGTTTAGCAGAGTGATGGCATTAGGAAAAAAATATTCTTGTGTCTAGTTGTTCTGATGTGCACTGCTCTATAGTGTCATTTTGAGGGTAGGAGTTGAAACAGTTTATGTCCAGGATGTGAGGGCTCTGTAAATATTTTCACAGCCCTCTTTTTGACTCGTGCAGTATACAGGTCCTCAATGGAAGGTAGGTTGGTAGCAATTATTTTTTCTGCAGTTCTACTTATCCTCTGAAGTCTGTGTCTGTCTTGTTGTGTTGCAGAACCAAACCAGACAGTTATAGAGGTGCAGATGTCAGACTCAATAATTCCTCTGTAGAACTGGATCAGCAGCTCCTTGGGCAGTTAGAGCTTTCTGAGTTGGCGCAGAAAGAACATCCTTTGTTGTGCTTTTTTGATGACATTTTTGATGTTAGCTGTCCATTTTAGATCTTGCGATATGGTAGAACCTAGAAATCTGAAGGTCTCTACTGTTGATACTGTATTGTCTAGTATTGTGAGAGGTGGAAGTATGGAAGGGTTTCTCCTAAAGTCTACCACCATTTCTCTGGTTTGGAGTGTGTTTAGTTCCAGATTGTTCCAGTTGCACCACTGTGCCCCTGTGCTAATTGTACAGGTGTCTGATGTGATTCTGCTTAGCTTCACCTGTTGCTTCTTGTTTGTTAGGAAGCTTATGATCCACTTACAAGTGTCTTCAGATACCTGTAGCTGGTCCTGCTCTGTCTGTTTCTTGACTTAGCGTACCTCAAAGGACTGAGAGTCAAAATATTTCTGCTCCTTGCATTCCTTGTTAAAGGTATCACCTGTGAATAATAATATCTTAGAGACTGCTATGAAAGGTTACAAGAATAATGGAGCTCATAGGGAAGTCAACAAAAGACTCACCCTAATAATAGAGGGGTGCCCCTGTGCTCAAAGCTCCACTCACCAAAAATCAGCTTTATGCAGAAGATTAAGGAATAAACTCATTAAAGTGAATGGGACTCATCAACCAATAGCACCTTTATTGTCTCATTGGAAAACCTGAGAGAAGCCAGGCTGTTTTAATGAGTAACAGAAGCACTGCATTTGTGTAAAAGGACTTCTGAGGTTGTTCTCAGATAAAGATGCTACAAACCTGGCTAGCCACAAGCTATTCGTCTTAGTTATTGTTTCTTTAGGTACCACAAATAGGGTCCCTCCACCTTGCTCCCTTAAGAGGCATCAGGTTAATCAATACCAACTGGCCAGGGGTGGTACTCAGCCAGTTCGGACTGGTTCAAGTGAACCAGTACCTCTGACAATCAGTTGGCCCTGCTCACCCACCCCGTTCTATCCTTTCCTTCATTTCCTGGTTTATCACTCATCTCAATCATGTGGCACAGTTGATTCCCTCCACCTTGCTCCCTTAAGAGGCATCAGGTTAATCAATACCAACTGGCCAAGGGTGGTATTCAGCCAGTTCGGACCGGTTCAAGTGAACCAGTAGCTCTGACAATCAGTTGGCCCTGCCCACCCGCCCCGGTCTATCCTTTCCTTTCCTGCTTTATCACTCATCTCAATCATGTGGCACAGTTGATTCCCTCCACCTTGCTCCCTTAAGAGGCATCAGGTTAATCAATACCAACTGGCCAAGGGTGGTATTCAGCCAGTTCGGACCGGTTCAAGTGAACCAGTACCTCTGACAATCAGTTGGCCCTGCTCACCCACCCCGTTCTATCCTTTCCTTTCCTGCTTTATCACTCATCTCAATCATGTGGCACAGTTGATTCCCTCCACCTTGCTCCCTTAAGAGGCATCAGGTTAATCAATACCAACTGGCCAAGGGTGGTATTCAGCCAGTTCGGACCGGTTCAAGTGAACCAGTAGCTCTGACAATCAGTTGGCCCTGCCCACCCGCCCCGGTCTATCCTTTCCTTTCCTGCTTTATCACTCATCTCAATCATGTGGCACAGTTGATTCCCTCCACCTTGCTCCCTTAAGAGGCATCAGGTTAATCAATACCAACTGGCCAAGGGTGGTATTCAGCCAGTTCGGACCGGTTCAAGTGAACCAGTACCTCTGACAATCAGTTGGCCCTGCTCACCCACCCCGTTCTATCCTTTCCTTCATTTCCTGGTTTATCACTCATCTCAATCATGTGGCACAGTTGATTCCCTCCACCTTGCTCCCTTAAGAGGCATCAGGTTAATAATCCTACCAGCAGACAAGGGCAACGCCACGGTGGTTATGAACACATCTGACTACCAAACCAAATTAACCAACCTACTCCAAGACCCTGCATACAAGCCCCTAAAACAGACCCCACCACCTACCTAGAAAACCACTAGATCCAAAATAAAAGCCTCCCCATCAGCGAAGAAATCCAACAAAGAATCATTCCCAGAGAGAAATCATCCAGATGCCCTAAGCTCTACGGCCTCCCAAGATACACAAAGAAGGAACCCCACTCAGACCCATAGTCAGCTCCATAGGCTCACCTCTACAAAACCTAGCCAAATTTCTCGCCAAACAACTACAGCCCTATGCAGAATCCATCGCCTCACACGTAAAAACTCATTCCAGTTCATAGAGATCATAAAGAAACAAAACTTACAGCCCAGCGACCTACTCGTGAGCTTTGATGTCATATCCTCTTCACCCAAGTGCCAATCAAAGAAGCCTTGACAGCTATCCAAAACAAATATAACCCCCAAGCACATCCTAGATCTGACCAACCACTGCCTATCCAACACATACTTCATCTATAACGGACAAAAATACAAACAAATAGAAGGAGCACCCATGGGATCACCCTCTCACCTGTCATTGCCAACCTCTACATGGAACACTTTGAAACCCAAGCACTAGAAAAATCTGATCATTTACCTCAGGAATTTTTAGAAATATCTACTTTGGAAATTTTCATGTCACCTTTACGCTCAATTTTTGAACTATTGGAAAGTAGTAGGAGAATGAAATTTTATATTCAACAACCTTGTGTTGCTAAGTTATTATGTACAAAGTTTCACATTTGTCATACCTTTCCTTCCAGATATATAAAAGGGCAAACTTTACCTTTTTTGTGTGCTGCAGTCATTTTTGGCCAACTTTGCTCCAAATTATCGAGATGAAAATCGCTCATAAGAATATTTTTATTACTTTGTTTAATAGAATACAAGTTGTACAAGTTGGCCAAGTTTTGTTTCTCTCAACAAAATATTGCCAGAGATATTATGTCTCAAAGTTGCCGAAACCTCAGAGTCGAACTGTAGAAGGCTGCAGTATGGGGGTCAAACAAATGGCTATATCTCCACAAGTATTGCATCAGCAAATGTAACACTTTACCAATGTTCATTGGGACATGTGTGCATGTTCACACTAAATTTCATCAAAATCAGTGATGGTCAAGCTGGGATCCCAGACCACTTGACATGGAATGACCCAAACTTGAGTCAGTGTGGTATAGGGTTAATTTGTTGGGCTGATTCTGGAATGACCACCATCCAAGTCCATCCTCAGCCACAGAAGCTCTCTAGGCAATTTTATTTCTTCACCTTCTCTTAGCTGAAGGCAACCTATAGGATTTTTGTTGAGAAAGAAAGGGAGGGAGGGAGTAATATGCTTGCTGCATTGAGTTATTTACAAAGAGGCAAAAAATAATTCTGAACAATAAATATATGTGAAGGGTAGAGCTACAAAAGGTTACCTAAAGGCTTAATTTTAATAATATATAGATGTTTAATTTAGTATGCATTTGAGTATAACATTTGGGTAGGAAGATTATCTCTCTCTCTCTGCCATTATCTCACTTTCAGTGGCAAAGAATGCCACTTGAGCACCCAAGATCTTCATCACAATCACTAAAACAACTTCAGCTCAGCCCTAGGAAATATTGAAAAAATACACTGATTGCCTTTAACATCTTTCAGATGACATCAGATTCTAACAACGGATTCATTTTGTGGGATCCTTTACATTTCTATACATGTGGCTTATCTGTTTAGCTATAAAAAATCTTTGAAAATTAGTTGTCCTGCCATTATTGTTAAAATGTTTTTAGTTCTGTGATGCATTGCTTCTCTTCTTTATGTCAGTGGAAATTGATCTTTAATGTATTAGACATTAATCAATAAGTTACCTGGAGCAGCACAAATAATAATTACATACTCTTAGATGAAAGCACCAAGTCTTACATGGCAGAATTAGATATATTAAAAAAACATGTAACTTGGCTTATTTCAAAAAAATTAACAGATAGAAAACTGAAAACATGTATCACATAGACATATTTGTAACAGAATAAGATCCTTTTATTTTCTTTTATATTGACTGTATTCCATGGGTGTCAAACTTGAGGTGTCACGTTGCCGTCACCTGACATTTCATGATGTTTTTCCCCTTTGTGGGGAGGGCATGGCCTGCACATGATGCATCTAGCCTGCCAGCTGCCAGTTTGACATCTCTGCTGTATTCCAACAAGTTCTTCCCCAATCAACTGTAATTTTGGAATATAGTTCTCTAAAATTACCACATGTTCAGTTTGGACCATCAAGCTCCTTTATTTGTTGCTCTTTTCTCTCTAAGCCCAACTACCTCACAGGGGTGTTGCTGTGGGAAAACCAGGAAAAGGAAGTTATGTTAGAGATGTTCACCATTTTGAGTATTTTGAAAAATACACTGATTGCCTTTAACATCTTTCAGATGACATCAGATTCTAACAACGGATTCATTTTGTGGGATCCTTTACATTTCTATACCAGAAGAAAACACACACAAACCGCTATCTGCATGCACTCTCACACCACCACCCAGCACAGATCAACTCCGTAGCCAAGACACTCATCTCTAGAACAAAATGCTTAGCTGACGAACAACACCTAAAACCGAACTACACACTCTCACAAACGTACTAACATCCAATGGATTCCAGAGAAATAAGATTACCAAACTAATCCAAAAGAACCCCCACTAAAACCCAAGACAGAGAGCAAGAAAATGGCACAGCCCTCCTCCCATATATAAAAGGCACCACAGACAGAATCAGCCCAGAGACTATGTAACAATAGCATTTAGACTTATATACCACTTTACATCTCTCTCTAAGCAGTTTACAGAGCTAGCATATTTCCTCCACCAATCTGGGTCCTCATTTTACTGACCTCGAAGAATGGAAGGCCAAGTCAACTTTCAACCGTGAAAATTGAATTGCTGAACTGCTGGCAGTTGGCAGTCATCAGAATTAGCCTGCAGTATTGCATTCTAACCACTGTGCCACCGCAGCTGTTATGGCCACATAACAAGAACAGTTTTTCCCGAAGGCCATCACTCTGCTAAACAAATAAATATTACAGTAACAGTTTGATTTCAATGTTTAAACAACTGATATTTCTTTTAAAATATTCTATTAAAATGAGATTTTCTGGGTGGTCAGCTGAGGATCTAAACAGACTATTTCCAATCTATTCCTCAATAGGAAAAAGACATTCCACCGCTTCCTTATGATAGGAGTGATGTAGGAGAAGGAGTGGCAGAATATGGGGATGAAATCAAAACAGGAATCAGCCCAGAGACTATGTAACAATAGCATTTAGACTTATATACCACTTTACATCCCTCTCTAAGCAGTTTACAGAGCTAGCATATTTCCTCCACCAATCTTGGGTCCTCATTTTACTGACCTCAGAAGAATGGAAGGCCAAGTCAACTTTCAACCGGTGAAAATTGAATTGCTGAACTGCTGGCAGTTGGCAGTCAGCAGAATTAGCCTGCAGTATTGCATTCTAACCACTGTGCCACCGCAGCTGTTATGGCCACATAACAAGAACAGTTTTTCCCCGAAGGCCATCACTCTGCTAAACAAATAATTCCATCAACACTGTCAGACTATTTACTGAATCTGCACTACTATTAATCGTTTCATAGTTCCCATCACCAATCTCTTTCCACTTATGACTGTATGACTATAACTTGTTGCTGGCAATCCTTATGATTTATATTGATATATTGACCATCAATTGTGTTGTTCATTATGAGGCCAGCAGATGCCATTTTATTTTATTTATTTATTTATTTATTTATTTATTTATTTATTTATTTATTTATTTATTTATTTATTTATTTATTTATTTATTTATTTATTTATTTATTTATTTATTTATTTATTTATTTATTTATTTATTTATTTATTTATTTATTTATTTATTTATTTATTTATTTATTTATTTATTTATTTATTTATTTATTTATTTATTTATTTATTTATTTATTTATTTATTTATTTATTTATTTATTTATTTATTTATTTATTTATTTATTTATTTATTTATTTATTTATTTATTTATTTATTTATTTATTTATTTATTTATTTATTTATTTATTTATTTATTTATTTATTTATTTATTTATTTATTTATTTATTTATTTATTTATTTATTTATTTATTTATTTATTTATTTATTTATTTATTTATTTATTTATTTATTTATTTATTTATTTATTTATTTATTTATTTATTTATTTATTTATTTATTTATTTATTTATTTATTTATTTATTTATTTATTTATTTATTTATTTATTTATTTATTTATTTATTTATTTATTTATTTATTTATTTATTTATTTATTTATTTATTTATTTATTTATTTATTTATTTATTTATTTATTTATTTATTTATTTATTTATTTATTTATTTATTTATTTATTTATTTATTTATTTATTTATTTATTTATTTATTTATTTATTTATTTATTTATTTATTTATTTATTTATTTATTTATTTATTTATTTATTTATTTATTTATTTATTTATTTATTTATTTATTTTTTTATTTTTTTATATTATTTATTTATTTATTTATTTATTTATTTATTTATTTATTTATTTATTTATTTATTTATTTATTTATTTATTTATTTATTTATTTATTTATTTATTTATTTATTTATTTATTTATTTATACAACCAAGCCCCCACCCAAACAGGAAAAGGAAGTTATGTTAGAGATGTTCACCATTTTGAGTATTTTGAAAAAATAATAAAGGTCGGATATTAATAAACAAATAAATATTACAGTAACAGTTTGATTTCAATGTTTAAACAACTGATATTTCTTTTAAAAATATTCTATTAAAAATGAGATTTTCTGGGTGGTCAGCTGAGGATCTAAACAGACTATTTCCAATCTATTCCTTTATGTAGATTATTACATCATTATCAGACATTTTTAGGACTTCATCAACCATAGGTCAGCAATGTGGAATATTATTTCCATTTCCTGAGATTTAAAGTACTATGCTCTGATATCACAGCTACAATTTTTAATTGTGAAAAAAATTAAGAACAAATGAAGTTACTGTTTGGCTTGAATGAAGAATGAAGGGATTCATATTTACTTAAAGATTCATCAACTGCCTATGACTTTAGACAATATTATAGTAACTCAATAATTATTAATCTATTTTGATCTATTTAAAAAATTGGTTATAATATTCAATATTTGTATGTTCATTAATTTAAACTGGATATGTGCAGCTTTCCATTCTGCTTCCATGTACATTCCTGAGTTAATTTAATACAGTATTCAGGCTAATTTTTAAAGTGACTCATGATAAGAGATTATATTGAGTGGGGCGGGTTTTTTGGGGGGGCGGATACCTTATTCTACTTTGCTTCAGTTTCATCTATCCTTGGTGTACAATAAAGACCTGTGTTATGGGAATCTATTCCTCAATAGGAAAAAGACATTCCACCGCTTCCTTATGATAGGAGTGATGTAGGAGAAGGAGTGGCAGAATATGGGGATGAAATCAAAACAGGAATCAGCCCAGAGACTATGTAACAATAGCATTTAGACTTATATACCGCTTTACATCTCTCTCTAAGCAGTTTACAGAGTTAGCATATTTCCTCCACCAATCTGGGTCCTCATTTTACTGACCTCGGAAGAATGGAAGGCCAAGTCAACTTTCAACCGGTGAAAATTGAATTGCTGAACTGCTGGCAGTTGGCAGTCATCAGAATTAGCCTGCAGTATTGCATTCTAACCACTGTGCCACCGCAGCTGTTATGGCCACATAACAAGAACAGTTTTTCCCCGAAGGCCATCACTCTGCTAAACAAATAATTCCCTCAACACTGTCAGACTATTTACTGAATCTGCACTACTATTAATCGTTTCATAGTTCCCATCACCAATCTCTTTCCACTTATGACTGTATGACTATAACTTGTTGCTGGCAATCCTTATGATTTATATTGATATATTGACCATCAATTGTGTTGTAAATGTTGTACCTTGATGAACGTATCTTTTCTTTTATGTACACTGAGAGCATATGCACCAAGACAAATTCCTTGTGTGTCCAATCACACTTGGCCAATAACTTGGCTGTACACCGCCCTGAGTCCTTCGGGAGAAGGGCGGTATAAAAATTTAAATAAATAAATAAATAAAATAAATAAATAAAATTCTATTCTATTCTATTTTATATGAATTAAGTCCCCTCTTGAATTCCATTGACTCTTATTCAATGCTAAAAGCATGTTGTCACTTGAATAGATTCTTATGCACGCATATGTTAATAATAAATTAGTTTAATTGGAAGTTCACATGTGGTACTGATCTTTCACACCTAACCAATGATGGCATATCTTTAAAATGTATTTGTATAATTATATGAAAATATTATTTGCCCTGGTGATTTTTTTTTAAAGGCAGATTATAAACACACACACACACACACACCAGGTATCTATGTGTTTACTCTATTCTGAAATTATCATTTTTAATATAGGACAAATGATAATGTTCATTTTATCTTCCATTGACTATGAATGCTCATTCAAATATTTCAAATGAATTTCCTATAATTAGTTCCTTGCCAATCCAATTACCAAAACAACAACAACAAAAACCAGGTCATACTGTATTTCATTACAAAAATTAGGGCAAATTACAATGCATTTAAAATTAAGCTTTTAAAATAAAGGTATAAGAGCAAAATCAGACAGCAACCTCAGTAAAGGAGAGGAATTTCTGTGAGTTCGCGGTAGGATATAGGAAGATAAAAGATAGAAATGTGAAAGATACCGATGATTGTTTTCTACATAATGCTTTTTGTTCATTTAAGTACCTTTTCAAGCTACGACTGTGATACTAATCACATTTAGCAGATTTATATGCATTAAAGCTAGCAAACTGAACACATTTTGTAGATTGTTCCAAGGTGACTTCTGAATAGGCAGCAGATTTTTTTTTTCCAGGATATCACGTTTAAATTGGAGCTCACAGCAGAAGGTTCCATATGGCTCACAGCTCAGGGAAGGATATAAGACATGTATAGCATTACTCACAGTATTGATGTATACAGGAGAGGGATGGTTGCAGAAGGCTGGACTTGAATCCAGTTTTATTTATGGATTTTTCTGGGGGATTTTTTTGGCGAGTAACTTCCTGTCAAGTGTCCCATTTTAAACAGTGGTGGCACACCCTGCGGGACTGATGTGAGAAGAGATGAGATTTGCAAATCAAACTGCATAGTAAAACAACCAAAGGAAAGCATAGCAAGCTTGTTATCTCTCTTTGCAGCTTGAATAAATTAGGATTAATGAATTGGGTCTTTGTTACAAAGGACAATCCATCCCTTCTATCTAGGCAACATTTCCCATACCTTTTTATCTTACCATTCCTTTTGTGTGTGTTTTGGCAACTGTTTGAGTTGTTATTTTACTTCTTGGGAGAATAAACCTGATGGGAGGGGGGGACCCTCTGACTCTACAGCATTTCTTATTGAGCTTATTTATATAATATTCTTTTGATCCTAGAGAAAATCTTGCGCAGAAAAGTAAATATTTGTGTTTCAATTGTATGGATTGTTTTCTTTTTATTTTGAGAGTCCAATATAAAGCTTGATTCAACTGTAACATGAAATGCGATTTCCCTTTAGGAAATAAAATTATGGTGCTGCTGAATTTGTGTGCTGTTTACTTTTTACTATTTTGCACATCAGAAAAGAGCATAAGAACATAGGCACTTCAGAAGCTACCTCATACTGAGACAGGGCATTTCTCCATCTTATTCATTAATCTGAACAGTCTAGCAGTTAGTTCTTTGGGAGATATTTGATAATGAACGTGTGACTTTCTTTAGAGAAAGCAACTTCTAATTTCTGCTACCTTTGTACCTCATTATTTTAGGACTTATGATTTCTTAAAGCTAAGGTCATTGGCAATAAGTAGGATCAAAGCATAATCTCCACAAACTGTGTTCCAATTTTAGCTGTCATGTAGTTAGTTATTGTTGTAATTCAATCTGTTTTTTCTTATGGACTGAAAAAGAGGAAGGCTGAAAGGCTGAACTCTCAAGGCTTTTCTCTACAACTCAGTGCTATTATTCATCCTTAAGGCATCAAAAAACAATAGTTTCTGCCTCTACCACAGGGATCTGTGGTAGGGATCTCTACCACAGATTCCTAGCTTGCTCCATGGATGATGGTGGCAATTGGGTCACCATACAAGGCATGTTAAAGTATAGGACTGGCAGATTCCTTCGACTTTGTTTCTTTTACATCAGCTATAAGACCAGGGGTGTCAAATTGGCAGCCCGCAAGCAGGATGCATCACAGGTCGTGCCCACTCCAGCTCCGCAAAGGCCAAAAACTCGTGATACATCAGGTGACGTGATTGAACTTGACACCCATGTTCAAGACAAACAACCAGCTGTGACTCTTCTCAATGTGGGCTGAAAAAAGGGTATATTGAAATATTGACATCTGTCAAATTTGCTCTGGTTCTGTATAGGTACATTCAAATACAGTCTATCAACTGATTGGCTCCTTTCAGGCATGGGTTTAATATACAGTGTTTCAGATGACTGCGTTTAAGAGCAACCAGGGCAATTCATGGCTGCTAAACATCTGCCACTAGTGATCAGCTGCTGTTCAGCTAGGTCTCCAAGCTAGAATTTGGTTCAAAGACCTGAAGAATACAGGCAAAGAATCCAGTTTGGAAGGAAAAGACTTTCTAACTGTGTAGAGCAAAATGTCTTTGAAAGATGGTGCTCAGGAGCCAGAGGAAATATGGCTAAGAAGTGCTAGGTTCATCTTATCTCTAGCTATCACCTGATTACACCACACTGATTACACCACAAACAGTGTGGTTAATAAAGCAGATCAGACAATGCCCATGGCAAAACTGTGCTGGGATAAGAAGGAAGACATTACATTTAACACTGGTATAGCTAAGTATATCTTATGAGCCATAGTGGCACAGTGGTTAAAGTACAGTACTGCTGAAGTAGCTGACTGCCCGCTGCCTGTAATTTGGAAGTTCAAATCTCACCAGGCTCAAGATTGACTCAACCTTCCATCCTTCCAAGGTGGGTAAAATGAGGACCCAAATTGTTGGGGGCAATATGCTGACTCTGTAAACCACTTAGAGAGGGCTGTAAAGCACTGTAAAGTGGTATACAAGGCAACCTTAGGATTCAACTGGGGATCAGATGAAGAAATTGTTATGAGGTCACAGTAGAAAAAGATGACCTCAGCATGTTGTGCTGCAGTTAGATGGAAGTGTGAGGAACAGCTCTGGTCTTGCCATTACAGCAGAAACTTATATTCTTTTTCTTTTTTACTTTATTTCTATGCTAACTGGATCAACTTCTCGTACCTGGGCAAAAGTGTTTTTTTTTTATTTAAAAAAATGAAAAACACCTAAATATCTTCAGAAATTGCATTATTTGTGCTTAAACTTGGAATGTCACTATGCAGGATTTTGATAAGTCTGCCTTTTTCAAAGGACTTGAAATGAGGACAGTTGTTGCTGGAGGCATTTTTAGAAGGTATAATAGAAAATACACAGAATTCATACACCATTCTATCTTTGCTTTCCTTTAGATAGCAGCACCAAGATGGTTCTTTCTAAGGATTATGGATCTTGTAATCTGTAGGGTGCATCTGTAAATTGGGAAAAGGTATTAGAGGTTTTAACATAATTGTACTCTTAAAAATGCTGAAGTTGACTTTAGAGATCAAAATCAAACCAAAAATTTTAGCTACAATAAATTAAAAATATCTATAACTATCTAGCTGAACAAATGTGTTGGCAGTGAAGATTGTCAATCAATCTAAAGATTGTTCCTAGTCCATGGGCTAGCAATCACTTTGGTTAGACAACTACGCTGTAGTCAGCATTTTATTCAAAGACAGCAAATGTCCTTTACTGCTTAATATACTGTCTCGACAAAATGGCTTAGATATCTCCAATTCAGTTATCTATTGATCAAAGATACTTTAGGGGGAAATCATTCTGGGAAATGGTAGCCTGATTACATGTGTTGGGATGTTACGATGTCTGTTTACCTTCTTAATAGACTTCTCAAGGTATCACTTCTGGATATGATTTATTGCTGGGGAAATATAACTGATACAATAAATTCTGAGAAGAAAATAATTATAATGTGCTAGCAATCGTACTCAACATGCAGTCCTCAATGGAACTGCATCTACATGGAGGGAAGTATGCAGTGGAGTACCCTAAGGCTGGCTCTGTTTTAGCCCAATACTCTTCAACATCTTCATCAATGATTTGGATGAGGAGATAGATGGGGAACTCATCAAATTTGCAGATGACACCAAGCTAGCGGGAATAGCCAACACTTCAAAAGATAGGTTTAAGATACAAAAAAATCTTGACAGACTTGAACATTGGGCGCGATTTAACAAAATGAAATTTAATGGTGAAAAAAGTAAGGTTCTACATTTAGGCAAGAAAAACAAAATGCACAGGTACAGTACACTCAATAGTAGTAACTGTGAGAGGGATGTTGGAGTCCTAGTGGATAACACTTAAATATGAGCCAGCAGTACTACAGCTGCCAAAAAAGCCAACACAGTTCTAGGCTTCATAAACAGAGGGATAGAATCAAGATCACGTGAAGTGTTACTTCTACTTTATAATGCCTTGGTAAGGCCACTTAGAATACTGTGTCCAGTTTTGGTCACCATGATGTAAAAAAGATGTTGAGACTCTAGAAAGAGTGCAGAGAAGAACAAAAAAGATGATTAGGGGCCTGGAGGTTAAAACATATAAAGAATGGCCATTGGAAATGGGTATGTCTAGTCTGATGAAAAGAAGGATTGGGGTGACATGATAGCATTGTTCCAATATCTCAGGGATTGCCACAAAGAAGAGGGAGCCAAGCTATTCTCCAAAGCACCTGAGGGTAGGACAAGAAGCAATGGGTGGAAACTAATCAAGGAGAGAAGCAACCTAGAACTAAGGAGAAATTTCCTGACATTTAGAACAATTAATCAGTGGAACAACTTGCCTCCAGAAGTTGTAAATGCTCCAACACTGAAAGTTTTAAAGAAGAGATTGGATAACCATTTGTCTGAAGTAGTGTAGGGTTTACTGCCTAGGCAGGGCCTTCGATTAGAAGATCTTCAAGGTCCCTTCCAACTCTGTTATTGTATTCAATTTGTGATTATTCCATAGGTAAGTATCGGTTATAATTAACAGCAAGAAAGAAAATGGATTAAAATTTACTAAACAACTTTAATCTATAGTCTAAGAATCATATTAAATTGTCGATTTGTAGACTAATAGACACATCCTCAAGCATCCCAGCAAAGTTGCATTGAGACTTACATGGAACCACTGATAGTTTCATGCTCTAAATTGACATATTAAATCATTTAATAAGAGGTAAACTTGTGGTGAATTTCACTAACCATGCACTTTTGTCTTCCATTATGTAGAACCTAGATTTTTTCAAAGGAAGAAAAATGTTCCTCTTAGCCCACTTTCTCTTTCCTTAACTCACTTTGTCTTCCCACTTTCTTCCCCTTTCCTTATCCCTCTTCTCTCTGCAAAACATTTCAGACCAAAATGCCACTTTCCTATCCACCTGTACATCTACCCATTACAAATCAAAATTGTATGCAACAATCTTTCAGTCTAAGCATCTTTAATATATACATGTTTCAACTCAGAATTTTCAACATCGTTTAGGCTAGCTAGGAATTCTGGAATTTTGATATCTGGAGGTACTTTGATTAAGAAAGGGTGCTATAAATCACTAAAATCATAATATGAAAATATGAAACATCATACCTTGAGATTTGCACTTCTATACTGTTTTTTCTGATTAAATCATTATCCCCACTAAAAGAAAAAAATGTCAGAAGACAGATTTTATGACAATTATGACTGTCAGTGTACATTAAAATTACAGTCTGAAAGCTGCCACCCAGCCAATCATTCAACATACGTGGTCTTTATTGTTCTGATTTAGGAAGCAGTGAACTAGAGCAGTGAATTATAAATATGATGAGATTTATTTTATTAGTTTTGTGCACAGATTATAGAACTAGCCAGACTCTGCTTGATTTCTCTGCCAAGTATAATAAGTTAATAAATTAATCCACGTAATGTGTGCCAAGAGTTTATCCAGTCACTGTGTACTGTGAATAAAACAAAAATTGCATTGAATTCAACATGCTGAGTTAAACATACACAATGTATTGTATATAGAAATGTTATCAATATAAAATAATTCATAATTCTTAGTAGCAAAATGCCACTGAATGAAGGTTAAGCTCTCTTAACTATACAACAAATTATGAAAAATTACATTTATAAACACCAGAACTTTCAGCTAAAATAACTTCATGTCTTCAGTTGTCTGTTTTTGTAAATCTTAGACAAAAGGAAGCAAAATGAAGCACATGGGATTTTTTTTCAACCAACACGCAGAATTGATAAATTAATTATCATGTGTGCAAGTACAATTAACCTGAACTTCACCTTCTTACTGTTGTGGCTATCTGGATTATCCTTTTAATTACTTGCTTTTCAGAGAGATCATTCTCTATAGAGTGGGGAGGAAAGGTTGTTCAATAAGAAAACAAAGATAAAAATCAGTGCAATCCTCTTTACATATTATAGGCAATTAATTTTATAAATGCATGAAGTCAATGTTGTCTAACTTCATTAAAATTGCTACTGTATAATCTAATTGTCATGCATGACAAATGTTTTATGACATTTGAGTTGAGCTGCAGCCTATATTTTTATATTTGTTATTGTGAATTTTTTTTTAAATTTGAATTTATATCCTGCCCTTCTCTGAAGACTCAGGGTGGCTTACATTGTGTAAGGCAATAGTCTCATCCATTTGTATATTATATACAAAGTCAACTTGTATTGCCCCCCCCCAACAATCTGGGTCCTCATTTTCTCACCTTCACAAAGGTGCTATTTTTTGAACGTTACCTGCACCACCAAGTGTTATTTTCTTGCTTCCCCTTTGAGTTCCTTCCTGGGAGCTGGACCAATAACCTTTGTTTGATTTCTGATCAATGTAGTAAAGCATATCATGCCACTGTGAGAATTTTACTCATAATGCTTTATAAATGAACAATCAGTGCCTTTTTGTACAAGCCCAGTGAAGTTTGCAACTTTTGACACAGCACCATGGTGTCTTCGTAAGGAGATGTGCTGGTGATGGGCTCTATTCCCATTCCCATTGTTGACTGTCTTCATTTGAAATTTCACAGAGTCAAGGTCTGCATGAAACCGTGTCAGCAGTAACAGGTCTGTGGGAGAGAGGGGCAAAGTGTGGGAAGAAAAGAGAACTTTTTCAGTCCCATAACCAGGTTGCTTTATTGATTTGCTTCCAGAGCTTATTTGTAGTTCTGTTTCCCAGTACAAGAACTTGCACCTCTTTCCCATCCTATTAATTGGTTAAATGGTAAAGTATCAGGAAGAGCATAATCAGTGGTGGGATTCAGCCAGTTCGCACCACTTCGGGAGAACCGGTTGTTAACTTTCTGAGCAGTTTGGTGAACTGGTTGTTGGAAGAAATCATTAGGGCAGAGAACCGGTTGTTAAATTATTTGAATCCCACCACTGAGCATAATACCATGCTAGAAACTTCAATGCATCAATTATTATTTTCAGGAATGCTGTATTATGCATATCCTAATTACAGTGCAAATGATACATTGTGGTGTAAATCATCTAGTCATTGTATTTAACCCACATTATTTCCTATTACTGGAAAACAATTGGACTGACAAAAGATGAAACTGGTAGAATGGTAAATCATAACCTTTGCTTATATTTTTGTCTTCACTGTAACTAAGAAATCTCTAGCCACTATCTCAATAGGAAGGGGAAGCTAGTAACACACTGGGCTGTAGATTTACTATATTGATATAAGTGCGGATGAATTGACTTTCCTCGTGACCCCCAGAGAGCCAAATTAGGGATAATTAGAATCACATTTAGAATCCCTGTATGATCACAACTTACATCATTTATGTTAAAAAATTGATGCAATCTCACTATATAAATTTTTTTCTGGCAGCATTAATCACAAGCTTATGGATCTGAGGTGCATTTAATACACTCCTCAGGATGGAAAGGGTAAAAAAAATAGGAGTATATGTGGAAGAGAGGCAGCCCACGCTTCCTCTATAACATCTCATTATATAGTGACAAGTGCATTATCTAGTTCTTTTTTCCAACAGTTGAATTGAAAGAAGAAAACAGTCACAAATACTGATCTCTACATGTGTTTTGCATTGCATTTTAAGAATGCTACAGATAATGGGGGTGGGTAAAGAAATTAAGTGAAATCTGTCAGAAGATTGAAAACACACCCTGTAAGAAAAGTCTGAAAGGAGTAGTCTGTTTTGCTTTAAGAACAGCAGAGATAGGATTGCATTTGAAAACCGGCCTCATTGAATATAACTCTGAGATGGTCTTCAAACAGAGGTTAAATAACTGAAAGAAACCCCGCACCAAGGGTGAAATCTGCTTACCTTCCCTACCGGTTTGGAAGTGCACGCACTACCCGCCCATGTCACGTGCATGCGGGAACCCTCTGCGCATGCGCAGAAAGTAAAAAACAGGTTGCTTCCTGGTTAAAACTAGGAAGTAATGCCGACCTGCAGGTGGACAGAGCCTTGCGCTGCTGTTGCTGCTGGTTCTCCGAACCACCCGCCGCCATCACTATCGGTTCAGCCCGAACCAGTCTGAACCAGTAGCATTTCACCCCTGCCCCGCACTGAACAAGAGCTTGGCTTTGATGACCTGCAAAATCCTTAGTTTTGCTTCATAGGTGGCATTATCCGTAGAGCAAAGCAGAGCTGAAATGCAATGTCATAGGACAGAGCACTATCTGCTGAAGGTATCAGTGGGGAGACTTTGTCTGATTTTCCTCTGCGCAATTAATTGTAGTAAAAATGTGAGAGACTACTAGATAAAAGGTCCTGAAAGACATGGGAGGAAAAGTTGAAAATAGCCAATAAAGGAACATCTGTAGCAGGGTCCCAGTACTTGAGGGGCTCATACAAAAAAGAGGGGGTCAACCTATTTTCCAAAGCACCAGAAGGCAAGACAAGAAATAATGAATGGAAAATTAATCAAGGACAGAAACAACCTAGAACTTTGGAGAAATTTCCTAACAGTGAGAAGAATTAACCGGTGGAACAGCTTGCCTTCAGAAGTTGTGGGTGCTCTATCACTAAAGCAGTGGTTCCCATGCCCCACAGGGGATCAATTTGATTTTTAATGGGGGCAATTTGAACCTTGTTTAAGCCAAGTTAATGACCTTTTAGGCTCCCTCTGCCGGAGTAGAGTTCACTTTTCGAGTAAAGTAAGAATTGTATGTCATGGGGGAGGGGGCATCAGGATTTTAGAGATGCTTAGGTGGGGCATGGCCAAAAAAAGGTTGGGAACCACTGCACTAGAGGATTTTAAGAAGAGACTGGACAGCCACTTGTCTGGAATGGTGTTAGGCTCTCCTGCTTGAGCGGGGTGGTGGTGGGGATAGGGTGTTATTCCAGAAGACTTCCAAGGTCCCTTCCAACTCTGTTATACTGTTTAAATATAGAACTAATGATTCAGTGAGCTGAGAATTTCTATCCTGCAAATAGCAAGCCTTATGTGGATGATGAAAGCCAATGCAGCACAGATTTGAAAGAGTATGTATCTCAAACTCAAATAAAATAAAACTTTAAGTAAAATCAATGACTTTGGTACCATAGAAATTGTAAATCACATAAATATACAATGCAAGTGTTAATAATCGAAGCTGTAAGTAGCTGGCACCTCCTTATGCAGTAATTGGGATTTTTTTTTTAATGGACAGAAGGATTTATCTCCATAAGGAAGGCACTGCTAGGCTTTAAGATGCACTAAAAATAGAAATTGATATATTTTATATTTCTTAAATATTTAATCCTTGCAGTGCAAGCAGTAGGCATATTGCCACTATATCTTAATGGCTATTGGGGAAGAAGATTACTCTCTTGAGTCCTTCAACTTTTAACATTAATCTGCAAGTTGTGCAACATTTTATAGACTTATTTTTTTTATTCAGATAAAAAACTATCTTTAAAATAATAACCAAAAGTATTCAGCTTTGAGGAAGAAACATGACTGTTTGCACTGGAGCTAGTTAGTCTTACACAGTAGAATTATCACTGCTATCACTCATTTTCTTTGTTTTGTTTATTTAATATTTTTGCTGATCCCCTTTTTGCTTTTTGACCTTTTTTTAAAAAAAAAAATCCAAATGAGAGGCAACTTAATGTGTGTTTATGTGCCTGGCAAAATGCATGCAAAACTCGGTTGCTTAGTCAATAATGCCTCAAACAGCTTTTATTGTCTTTGTTTCAATTACAGCTGCAAATTTATATTCCCAATCCATATTTGTTTTGTTAATGAATATTTTCTCTTTCACCTGTCTTCTCCTGTCTGCTGTCTCTAAGCAATGCTGACATCCAAATATTGAAAATACAGATACAAGTTCTTTCCTTGATCTGTTGTAGTTAATATATTTGATGAGAAGGAAGTAGAGGTGATTTCAAATAGGAATGCTTAATAAGAATGGTTAATAGCATGCTTGACAGCTAGGTTGTTATGAAAGTTACAGCCAGGTAACTAACAATTGACCTGGATCAGGCAAGAAAATATTGTACTTCCAGATATATGTGATGGAATCAGTGAAAGAATATTTGCAAACAATACTGCCTTGTAGAGAAAGAATTTTACCAACTACAGATGATTGGATATTTTATAACAACAGTAAAGAATGTTCTAGCACACAGCTAAACATCAGTCTGAAAAAGGGCCTCTGGTGGCCCAGACTGCTAAGACAGTCTGTTATTAACACAGCTGCTTGCAATTACTGCAGGTTCAAGTCCCACCAGGCCCAAGGTTGACTCAGCCTTCCATCCTTTATAAGGTAGGTAAAATGAGGACCCAGATTGTTGGGGGCAATAAGTTGACTTTGTATATAATATACAAATGGATGAAGACTATTGCTTGACATAGTGTAAACTGCCCTGAGTCTTTGGAGAAGGGCGGGATATAAATGCAAATTAAAAAAATTAAAAAAAATAGATATTTTTTTTAAAAAAGAGGCATGTGCTTACCCCGTGCTGTTTTATAAATACATGCTGTTGAATAAATGCATATTTATTAAATACTGTTTAATAAAGACATATTTAAATGGAACATCAGTAGTCCTCAATTTAAAACCTTTCATTTAGTGACCATGCAAAGATACATCAGCACTGAAACAAGTGACATACTTATACTTATCCCAGCATTCCCACAGTCATACAATCAAATTTACAGAGATTGCACAACCTGAGGCCATTTAATTGCCATTTTCAACCTTCCAGCTGGCTTCTGACAAGCCAGGTCAACAGAGGAATCTGGATTTGCTTAATGGCCACATGAGTCAAAACAACCAAAAAACAAGATTGTAAAATTGGGCATGGCTCAATAATCACCTTGCTTAGCAATGGAAACTCGTCTCAATTGTGGTCCTAAGTCAAGGACTACCTGAATACTGCCAAGCAAATATTGTTGGTAAGCCATATTCAAAAAAGAAGTGACCCTCATGAATTGAGACCCTGAGACACAAATAAACCTCCAAGTGGCCTCAATGGATACAAATGACCAGCTGTCTGCAAGGAATATAAATCGGTCCATTCCCCACCATCCAGTCAGAGCTTCTTGGATGAGAAGCAAACCATCTTCAAAAAAAAAAACAAGAAAGTCCAGGTGCCTCTTGAAAAAAGCACCTTTAGGATAACCATGATCTCAATAACTGAGAATCTCCATAGACATTGACCCTCCGTGAAGGACGCATTGTAAGTGTCCTGGTATTGTCAAAACTGTTCCATGCAAGAACCAACCAATAACTCTCTTTGAGTGATCCAAACATCAGTCCCAACACAACTGAGTGAGTATTTGGATCACATTTTGTCTTCTTTGTAGAGGAATCTGTGAAAAAAAAATTCATGCAGAGCTCAGTGAGGAAAACTGTTCTGCAGAACCATTCCGCGCGCACACGGATTTTGCTAAGAACACGTCTCTTTAAAAATGGCTATGTGAATAAAACTGTGCAAAAAAGAATACTGAATGGCTTTGCGCTCTTCCATTGTGTATGTGTGTATTTAAATTTCTTTCAAAAAAAACCCAACCCTGTATCACACGGAAACAATCTGACTTCAAGTAAGTGCTTCTTGATACCTGCAGGTATTTCTAAATATGTACTTTAATGGAGCATAAGGAAATCCATTTCTCTAATGTATTTCCTACTAGTCCCAACATATCATGTTCAGCATTTTATCTTACAAGGCACTTAGAAGTTAAAAAAAAATGTAAGTGAAAGAGAGGGGGGTGATTAAAAAAAAACCCCTCCTGTGCAATATACCAGTATTTGATGGAAAGATAATTGGGTGAGCTGAGGACAACTTGTTTTCCTCTTGAAATTGGAGGTCTAGCCTAGTGAGATGAATCCCTTTTGTTTTGCTCTGAAAAAGACTGCAATATATTTTCTCATCAGTGTCAGCAGCCACTAAAGAATGCCAGGGCAGCTAATGTTATGCTTGTCAAACACAAACAAATTTGGTTTGGAGAGAGGGCAAAGCACAAAGCTTCTCAGCTGATAGGAGCACATTAAACACGACCCCCTTTTTCCGGGAGCGCCTGTATGCTTGTACAAGAAAGTGATCAAGATATATAATTAATATTAGCCAACTCCCAGCAAGGTTAATTGTTGCTCCTCGGAACACTAATCTGCACGGAGCTGATAAACCCCACAATGAATTTTTAAAAAATATTTAGGTCACAGAAAAGTCATTGCCTTTTTTTGTTGTTGTTTAAATGAAATGTTGAACAGGATTAATTATTAAATTTAGGAGTATATCTGCAGAGGAATTCAGAAAAGTATTTGCAGTAGATATCTTTTGGTGATAAATAATACCACTACTACTACTAATAATAAATGTCGAAGCCTCGCCTATCCTCTGAATGTGTTAATCAAAACTTTTGAATGAATTAACTCTGATTTTACATGGATGCTGTAGAGATGACATTTGGAGAATAAGGTTGCCGTTTCCAACAAGACACAGTAATTGCTGAGAGCAATTGAGCTTCCGTACCTGAAGGTTTCCTACATTTGTTACATTACATTATCAGACCTGCCAGAGCTATCTTGTAATTGAAAGTCAAAAAGAAAAAGAAAAAAACGGATTATTGATCCCCAAAAATATAACAAAGTAGTTCTGCATCTAATAAGATTTAGCATCACTTACTCTTATGCTTCCCTCAATTGCTTTATCATTCTTAGAAGATGATGATATTGAGGATTGTAGTTCCCATTCGCAAAGGGAGCTTTTTTTTTAACGTACAAAAAACACTACACAAATATTCTCAAATATATGCATATATTACTCCCAGATCAGTTTCATTGTATGCCCTTGGGTAAGCAGAAGGTCGGCATTACTGGCCTCCGTAGAATTAACTTTTGTTTAATAAAGATGGCCCTTGACTGTTTTTCGGAATGCACAGTTGGTGATGATTAGTCTTAATTGTTATTATCAAAAATGGACAGTTTTCATTTATTTAGAACTGTTAACTCCCCCAAACAAAACACATTTAGATAATATAATAAAACTGGAAATGTAATAAAATTTTATCCAGCTTTTATGTGTATTGTTATAACCTTTCCTTTGACATAATTTAAACTACTATAGAAATTTATAACATCTTAGTAAAAAATAAATATAGTAGGTATATATGTATTTAATGAGGAAAACATATGTCTATTAATCAGAGCTGCACAGAAAATGCTCAGCTTCATTCAGTTGCCCTGACTCCATCCCAATAAAAAGGATTATCTATATATCTATATCTATATATCTATATCTGTATCTATATCTATATCTATCGATTGATCGATCGATAAATCAATCGATCTATATACGCTGTGTGTGTGTGTGTGTGTGTGTGTGTGTGTGTGTGTGTACGTTCCAGCATAACTCTGGAACCCCTCGAACAATTTCAACCAAACTTGGTACACAGATGACTTACTCTCTGGAAAAAAAATACTGTGGGGGTAAGACACCCCTAACACCCCTCAGGTTGTGTGCTCTGTTAAGATACAGCCTGTTTTATCTTAAAAATAGCTTCTACTCTACTGCCTTAAAATGGCTTCTACTGTGCAGCACAGTGGAGTTGCCATGATTCACAGTACTCCCCAAGGGGGCTCCCTCTGGTAAGGGGGAAAATCCAACATTAGAAATTATCTTTGGTCCGGACATTTTCAACAAGGCTTTGATTATTTCTAAGGACAAATGTATGGCCATGATCAATAAAACATTACTGCAACTTGGCCTGCTTGCACCACTACAAAACCGACACGACATACTTCACACAGGTTACATATGAGAAAAGAATGACAATGTCGAACAGCTTAATGCATATATCACGGACGGACAAGAAGCCACTTCTAAATCAAGATAAGAAAAAAGCATACCAAAAGATCATGGATCAGCTAGCAAAACAACAAGGTGGTATCATTTAACTTGATGCTTCTGGGGAAAACAATTTTAACTAATTTAATTCTCACCAAAATCAGAGCTCAGGGTGAAGTTGCTCTTCCTGTCTAATACAGGATTAGAATAAATAAATACCTGGGCAACTCCAGGTTATCAGCTAGTAAGGTAAAGGTAAAGGTAAAGGTTCCCCTCGCACATACAGGCTAGTCATTGCCGACTCTAGGGGGTGGTGCTCATCTCTGTTTCAAAGCCGAAGAGCCAGCGCTGTCCGAAGATATCTCCATGGTCATGTGGCCGGCATGACTCAATGCCAAAGGCTCATGGAACGCTGTTACCTTCCCACCAAGGTGGTCCCTATTTGTTCTACTTGCATTTTTATGTGCTTTCAAAACTGCTAGGTTGGCAGAAGCTGGGACAAGTAACGGGAGCCTACCCCGTTACACGGCAGCACTAGGGATTCGAACCGCTGAGCTGCCGACCTTTCAATCGACAAGCTCAACGTCCTAGCTTCTGAGCCACCACGTCCCTAACAGCTAGTAGGGTCATAAAAAGAAAAAGAAAAAGAAAAAGTCAGAGCTGCACGATTGTATCCTATACATAAATTTTTTTTTAACTAATTCTGCCATTTTCAATGTACCATTCAATTTTTAATATAGTTATAGTTTCTAAATGTATTATCTTTACTGTAGCTTCATTTTCAGTTGTGAAGAGTATATTGGTCATATCAACTTTTATAGCAGGGCTGTCAAACTCGCGGCCTGCAGGTGGATGCATCATGTGCTGGCCATGCACACACCCTGTTTAGTGAAGGAGAAAAAAGTCCCAATACATCATTTGACACCACTATGACACCACGAGTTTGACACCCATGTTTTATAGTTTAAGTATAGTTGGCTGAATGACTATTTGTCAAAGTCTACTTATTCATGGCTTCACTTCATCTTGGTTGGGATTGTTCTGGACAATCTTTTTATCAATGACTTGAAGGGAGTATAAGGAAACTTATAAAGTCTGCAAATGAGACTAAATTGGAAATGGTGATTAATAATTTATATGAATGAGAAAATATTCAAAAATGTCTAGCAGGGCTTGAGCAATGCATAGAAATGAATAGAATAGAATTAGACAGGGAAAAACCACCTAAACAGGAAAAAAAATTAAGAATCCTGAATTGGCTTGGCAGGAATCATGTGATAGTGACTTGGCTTTTCTTGTTAACCAGGAGGTTACGTGAACTAGCAAACTGATGCAGCTCCTTAAAAAGGCATATTCTAACATGGGGTGTATTAAAAGGAGCACAAGAGACCTCTTTATTAGAATTGTTCCACTATAACTGACCTGCACCACAATTCAAAAATGACACCAACAAATTGGACCATGATCAAAGAAGAGCTACTAAAGATAGTGAAGGGTCTAGAAACCAAGCCCTGTAAGGAAGGATTAAATAACCTGGATATGGTTAGCTTAGAAAAAAAAGACAGCTAAAGACAGAGATATTAAAGCAGTCTTCAAATAGCCATATGGTCATCCGGTAGAAAGAGGAGTGACATTTATGCTCTATTGTTCTAGAGGGCAAGATCAGAATCAATAGATTGTAACAGCAATGGAGGTGCAAGCTAGATAGCAAGCTAAAGGAACCTTTTGATTATATGAGCTGTCAGCTAGTGGAATAGGCTGCTGCTTAATGTAGTTAAACTGAACTACATTATGTCAGCAAACTAGAAAATAATAGCAATGGCCATGCTAATTATGGGGGAAGTGGTGGATTCCTTAGTTTCATAAAAGCTTTAGAAGACACACTCTAACCCTAACTCTGACAATTTTACCTGATAAATTCTTTCTCTTTTTCATCCCAGTAGAAATGACCAGTATTTTAAAATAATTGTATAAAGTCCTTAAAAAAATATGCCTGATTATTATTACATCTTAATGTCTGGAGTACTTGCACATACCTGCTCCTTAATTGCTCAAGGACCTCTTTTATTCATGCATAAATCAGTTTGTTTTTGTCCTCTGACACTTTAAATTATCCAATGCAAAATTTTCAGATGCAAATGTTTAATACAGGGGTGTCAAAGTCGATTTTATTGAGGGCCACTCACTGAGGGCCGCATCAGGGTTGTATTTGACCTTGGGGGGGCATGTCCATGGTGGGCATGTGCAGCTCAATATCACTCCTGTCAGGGGGGCCTGTGGTGGCCCGAGTGCTCTACCAGCAAAAATGGGCTCCCGAGCTCTGTTTTCAGCTGCCACAACCTCCTGTAACTCTCTGCCATCTTCGCTGGCAGAAGCACCATGGGCCAGTCTTTGCTGTTTCCAGGGTGGTCCCACAGGCCAGATCTAAGTAACTGCAGGCGAGATCCGGCCCCTGGGCCTTAAGTTTCTCTCCCCTGGCCTAATATAGTCTTTTTACCAAATACACACATCTACTGTGATATGCAACAAACTTTCAATAAGATATCTTTCTTTGAGTTTTTTATTTTTAGGTTAGGCAAGAAAAACAATCGCAGAATTTGATGGTAATAGCAATAGCAATAGCAGTTAGACTTACATACCTCTTCGTAGTGCTTTTACAGCCCTCTCTAAGCAGTTTACAGAGTCAGCATATTGCCCCCAACAATCTGGGTCCTCATTTTACCCACCTTGGAAGGATGGAAGGCTGAGTCAACCTTAAGCCGATGAGATTCGATCTGCTGAACTGCATCTAGCAGTCAGCTGAAGTAGCCTGCAGTACTGCACTCTAACCACTGCGCCAGCTTGGCTCGTAGGTATTCATGCCTTCTGAAATCCAGTGGGCGTGAAATGCCCAAATTTATTTTTGGAATCCATAGTTGTGTTACATTACACTTCTACTTTCTAACATGAACAGAATAGCAATAATAAACTCCTATTATTCCCTGATGCATTTGAGTTCTGTATTTATTTGTATCTGCATTCACAATTTACATTATTCCATGTAAAACAGATTCTTTTATTTCACAATCCAAGCTTTCATATATCTAATTCAACAATTAAAACATTAAGCCCAGTAGTTTTGCTTCCAAACCTTCCTTTATGGATTTTTTTTTAAAAAAGAAGAAGTTAAAAAATAGTCAAAACTGCCATCATTTAGTTCCAAGTACTGATCTGCACTTACTTGGCATGGGCATTTGCATTAAGAGCAAAACATTAAGTGAATTTGACATTCAGTTTACTAGCAAGTTTCACAGTACATGGGCAAAATGTTGCCCTGAATATGTAAAATATTATGATCATTGCCATACCTAACTAATTGCATTTGAAGCATGCTGACCATAAAATTAATTAGCAGTACAGAAAGCATCATGATAACCAGCTATAAATACTAAACACTACTAATTATTTCAGTCATAAAAGGGTCCTGCCAAGAAATATATAATGAAGCAATATGTCGCCGAGAAAGATCTTTCAGTTTGCACATGCAACCTGAGACAACTGAGCTATTCTGTTTTGTAATACATTGCCATAACTAGTGGATTAACCAATTTGAATCTAAACTAAAATGAGACTAAGCTGGGATTTTCAAGATGTCTAAAGACTGCAATGATTGTGAAAATGCAAGTGGATCACTTGAATTGCTTGAGTATATCTGGAGCTTCAACAATTGATTTTCCTTAAAAAAGAAAAATAAAAAAAAGCAAAAAAGCAGGTGACATTACAGTGAATAGCCATCTTTCGATTTTTCTCTTCCACTGAAGCATTCAGTGAGTGCAGTCAACATAATAGGCTGAAGTAAACAGTGTCAGGTTCTGTTATATCAGGAGCTTTTTTAAATCAGGCAGACAAAGTATCATCAGCGCCTGAAGCCCTGTAAATCACAGTTGGGACTGAAAATGAGTTTGCTTTCTAACAAGCGTTTTCATGACTTTTTAAAGAATATTTTTAAATATATTTAAAAATAAAGTATTTTTAAATACTTCGCTGCTGCTTGTGGTTGCCACACATAGTTACGCTGCTGTTTTATTAATGAGTAGGTATGAACAGTTTAGGAGGTGTACTAATGGAATTAGATTCCAGTTGAAGCAAGTCAGGTGGAGCTGAATGTCCTAAGAATATGAATAAAAGATGCAGTGATGGACTAAGTTGAAACTTCCAGGAAAGCAAGAGGTCCTCTTTTAGTAGAGCTCCCATTTTCAACACTTGTTTTTCTTGTTCTAACAAGCTGATTGAAATTTTATAGCAAAATCTGAGACAAAACAATCAGGATAGTTTATGATATATCCTTGTAAGACGGCTATATTCACTCTGTTCTCTACCTCAGAAAATTCATACTAAGCCAGTTCAGTCAGGAAGATAAAAGATTGTTCCAGCCTCCCAGGAGAAAGATTAATCCAGGAATCAGATGAGGAAGACAATTTATAGGGTGATTTTTTTTTCTGATCTGCTTGTCTATCCCAAGATTTCTTATTATATGAAACCCTGAAGAGAAAATAGATCTCAGAAGCAGAATAAACAATTTAGCCTAATCCAAAAAAATATTTCAATGAACCATTTTTTAAGAGTCAGAATTCCAGTAAAGTCCTAAGGAGGATTTTTAAGAACTATAATTCACCAAAATACCAGTGCTCATGTGTATATGTGTAGGGAAAAAAGCAAACTTTGATATGTGGCATCACAATGTATGCTGAAAATGTATAAGAGACAAGGGGATGGGACTTGCATTATAATACCATGCCTGTCATCTTGCTTTTTAAAATTCTTATTCCACTTCCCCTTTCACCGCTACAAAGAATTGCATCAAAATTCAGGAGAAACTATCAGGATCTCCTTTTGTATCTTTCTGACCTAAAGTTGTAATACAAAAATATCTCAGAGTGCAGTTTGAGAATCTTCTTTCTTTCCAGGCTTCTAAAGGTCTCAGTTAAGTAGACACAACTCTGCTGTAAAAGCTCAAAAGTTGACAATGAACCCAGTTTAATAGTTTCAAAAATGAAATCACCAGGCTCCAGATAGTGTGAAAAACCCAAACCTGTTTATCTGTATATTACACTTGTTATGAGTAACCAGTCCCTAGATGTCTTCCTCATAGTCAGGCCATTTTCTGAATGAATGTTATCATGGACAATGTCAAACAAGCCATCTTTAACAATCACAGAGCTTTCTATTAAATGAAATATTCAAAGAAAATCTGTTCTCCAAATGTCTTGACAGCCATAGAAATAATCTTACTTTATTTATACAAACTGCTAAATCAGGCCAGTTAAAGATCTAGTACTTACATTGGCTCAACTTGTGGATCTTGTTTATTTTACCCATAGTGTGCTTGATGAATAATCCTTTTGGTTATTATTTAATGTTTTAGCTGAACTAAAAAATAGATTAACACAATAACAAAATTTGGCAACTGTTATGAACATCACCGAAGTGCTGTTATGATACCTGGTTAAATGTATGAACCGTCAAATTAAGGAACTTGGCAATTGCTTAGCCTTACTTCTTTTCACAATATAAATTGTTTAATATATACAAAATTCTTTTTATCCTTGTTTTGTTTTGTTTACCTTTGTTCCCTTAAATATTTTCTTAGAGTCAGAAAAAATAGATATAAAAACATTAACAATCCACAAGTGGAATATGATTAAAGTAACAAGGTGAGGGTCAAGATAGTTCAAATGTAAGCATACGTTTGTTGTTTTAATAACTTTCACAGTGATGTTTGGGGACCTGACCAGTAAGAATAGCAGATCTGGACTGCAAACATCCAGAACTATTTGGAGCAAGGATAATCACATTAAATGAGGGAGGAGATCTTTGGGAAGCTATCTCCACATTTGAGAGAGAGGAAGGAAAACACATATACATATACCTATGTATATAAAAAGAGACACAAACATATCATTCTGACATTTTTTATTGCTGTGTGACTGTTTTCTGTTGAAAATTGTCAAGGAATCACGGGACTTTTATTTTATTAATTTAATACACATTCCATATAAAATAAACAATTAAAAATGATAAAAAACATAGAATAAACATTTCAGTAAATGATAGCCTTATTTTATGATAATGAACCCTAGCTAATCTACACTGACAAACATTTCATTTAAATGTTACTAATAAAATCAACCTGCACACTATTGAATGGCTTGATCTTCTTATGTTTTCAATGAAGAAGAATACATCTTTTATGTACGATAAGAGCATGGAGAATCTGCTTTCTTTGTCCAAATGTCAATTTCCAGGCAAAAGGAATACAATTCAAAAGAATGTGAACATTCAAAAGAATATTTAATCTTTCTCACAGTTAATACATATAACTTCCTCCCAGAATAAAACAATTACCAGGACTGTACAAACATATGTTGAAAGGAATCTTTAAACCCTTGGAATTTCCATTAACGTGACAATTTACTCAAGCCTTTTCTGTATAAACAGAATAGAATCCAGTAAGTCCAAAATAATATTTTTATTGAACAAATGTCATCTAAAATCTATCAAAGACTTTGATATTGATATTATCCTTCTTCCAAACATCTGGGCTATTTAGCAATCTCAAATTTTTTATTCCATTCAAGCATATAGGTGTACATGTCAGATTCTGGCTCAGTATTTATATTTTTAAATAAAAATTTGCTGAAACTTTTGAGAATCGGCTTCTGTAAAAGAATTTAAGATTTATTTTTATTAGTATAATAGAAAGGATAGATGGCCCTCCCAATAGTGTTGCCTAAATTATGGGATGTATCTTTCCCAAGATAGCATAGCTATCTTGAATTTTTACTGAACTCAAGGCAACAGATTATATTCATTTGTTAAAATGTGTATTAAACAAAGAATTAGCACCTTCTAATTTTTATTAGAAGATAAAGCTCAGATTAATCTATGAGTTGATGAACATTTATTTGAATTTGGTGAATGTTATAATGCAACAGCCCACATTTGCATTGTCTTTGGGATATAAATCAAAATTAGTTACTCTGAAATAATAGAAGCCATAAAATCAACACATGCAGAACTAATTTGTATGAAACTGATACTGTGAATATAGCAAATCATAACTTTAGTAAAATATTAATAGAAAGCTCCAAATTCAATAATTGCAAGAAAATGAACCACTAGAATATAAGTATGAAAAAAATATAGTGTAGAACTTGGCCTTTATTGTTAGTGCATTAAGGTTCTCTGGAAATTAATTAAATAGGATTTTCTATGTCATTAAGCAACTCATTTTATACTCAACAAACTACTATGTATATACTGATTCAGTTTCCGTAGCCTGCTGCTACAGCCTTATGTTCTCAGCTTCTGTATTTTCATTACTCCAAAGTGATCATTGTTCTGCTGTAGATGAGCCATAATAATAGGTTGCTGTGTTTCCAGTTTTGGTGAAATCAGAATAGATTCTATTTTAATCTGCCCATTTTTCGATATTAGTGAAGCACTTTGAAGTGTATAGGGGATCTGTAACCCAGTAAGATTTAAAAAAAAATCCATTCTTGCTTATTATGATTGAACAAACTGAAATAGAAACAGCTAAATAATCAAGTCTTAATTATTCAGAATCTCTTCTAGCACTAGATTGTTTAAACAGCTATGCGAAAACTTTTGAGAGGAATTAAATAAGGCATTGAAATGTGTGGCATATAAGCATCAGTGAATGATAGTTTTGATCTGGATACACAATATTTCAAATGTTTTAAATTATGATTAATTTAACAGAATATTGTTTTGTTTGTATTGACTATATTGAATCTTTCAAGGAAGAAAATGAGGGGTACAACTAAATGTTAGAGATTTAAAACTCATAATGCAACTTTGTCCTGTGCTCTAGTGAGCTCCTTCTGGATAGACATGATTTCACATATTTGTTCTGGAAAAATCACTGGTTTTGGAGGTGCTTATACCTCCAAAAGTTATACCTCCAAGGTTATACTATAACCTTGTACAGTTATAGTTTAGCGCAGTGGTGAAATTCAGATTTTTTTTACTACTGGTTCTGTGGGCAAGGCTTGGTGGGTATGGTGTGGCTTGGTGGGCGTGGCTTGGTGGGCATGGCAGGGGAAGGATACTGCAAAATCTCTATTCCCACCCCACTCCAGGGCAAGGATATTGCAAAATCTCTATTCCCACCCCACTCTGGGACTATCCAGAGGCAGTATTTGCCGGTTCTCCGAACTACTCAAAATTTCCGCTACTGGTTCTCCAGAACCTTCTGAATTTCACCCATGGTTTAGAGACTAATCTAAGGACAACCGAAATGGATATTGCATGTTTGTAAGAATGGAAAGAAATTGGTAAAGGATACTGTAATTATATAGCCCTTCATCTATTACAAATGAAGTACTGATTCATTGGGAACGTCTGCATACCACTAGAGGATTCTGGAAGAATTAAGAAGAGCAATTGAGAAGCAAGCAATTGAGAACTGGGACTTTGATTAGATCAAGCTGAAAGCCCACAGAGATATTACAACTAAGAAACTAAATCAGGAAATATACAGGAAACTATCTCTTTGGATCTGCACAACTCTTAAGAGCGATGAAGTGGAATGGAGAAAGGGGCTAGCACCAAAGTGTGTACTGTGTTTAGATTCCTGTCTCAGGAGGACTCCAGTTATAATTGCACCAAATGCAAACTGATCAGATTGCTGGAGGAGAAAGTGGAGGATCTAGAGGGATATTTAGCCACTCTGACACTCATCTGTGCAAATAGGAAATTCCTAGAAAAGTCAGAAGTCTGTCTGCACACTCAGCATAGTAATGTGGCTGGTCAGCTAGGGCTCCACTCCACACTGCTGGAACAGTTGCAACTTCACACTGCTTGCCTGGTCTGGGATGATGTAGTTTTACAAGGTGAGACTGGTCTGAAGCTGCTGCAGCTTTGCACTACAGGGCTGCAGTAGCTAGGGGAAGCCACGCCTTCATGCTACAGCTCAGGGACTTCAGGCAGTTCCAGAACCAGGGCACACCAAAAAAAGTCTTGCACTTCAGTGGATGGACAAAGAAGAAGCAGGAATGGGAAAGATTTCCTGGAAGCTTTCCCACTGAGTTTCCTTCTGGGAAACTAGAAATGAGCATCAAAAATCTTCCTTTCCTGTTCCTTCTTTCCTTATTTTTTTCCCTTTGTCCCATCTCTCTTTCTTCCTCCCTATCCTCCCTCATTCTCCTTTTTCCCTTCTGCTTCTTTCCTCCCTCCCTCCCTCCCTCCTCTTCCTTCTTTCTTTCCTTCTCTTCCTTCTTTCTCTTCTTCCCTCTCTTCCCCTCTCTTCTCTTCTCTTCTCTTCTCTTCTCTTCTCTTCCCTTCCCTTCCCTTCCCTTCCCACACCTTCCCTTCCCTTCCCTTCCCTTTCCATCCCACCCCTTCCCTTCCCAGCAGGCAAATAAGTGGCTACTGGCAGGTGGAGAAGGAAGGGACGAAGTATGGTACAAGTGCAGACAGATTGTTGCTCCCATGAACTTGTCAGGGAAAGCTGAAATTGAAGATGACATGACTGTAGTTGATTGTGGCAGTGCAGCAGCAGTGCTGAAGCAGTCCAGCAGAACTGAAGCAACCACAACTTCTCTAAATTACTTGGGAGTCATGGATCCCAGCAGCCTGAAAATTAGCTGATTATTTTGGTTCCTGGGCTCCACCCAGCTTCTGGGGAAAGAATTATCCACTGTAGCATCTTACTAAGATGCTATTAATTAACAGATATTTAAAATACATTCTGAGTTTACATTGCGTGTACTTTTAAGTTGATGAAATATGAGCAATAATATATTGGCTAGAAAAACATTTTCTAGAGAAGATACCTGTGTTGCACAAAATAGCATGAGTAGCCTTAGGGCATATTCATGCCAGTACTATCTCTGCTGTCAGAATGGAATGCTGCATGTGGCATGATTATGAGTAGAGCTGGTAGACTATTGTATCTAGACTGTATCTCTAGCTTGCAAAAAGATGCTATGTGAAACCCTCAATTTAAGAAAAAGTGGGAGATTGATTTACAAGCCCATCTGGTAATTAGAATGAAATATGATTACAACTTTAATATAAAACAAATACATGTTTTTTAAAAAACATGAATTAATGTAACCAAAGAGATGAAATAGCAGTGTTGTAGTCTTTCACTGTCTGAAACTAAAAGAACAAAGAAAAATATAATGCACTTGAATAAAGCTAGAGTGATCTTGTGTGGAAAAGTTAATTGAATGGAGGTGTACATTTAATTATGAATAAATAAGGTAAAATGTATACCAGAAAGAATGAACTGATGTCATTTAGGTTGCTTTAGGTTTGGATAATAGTAAAAGTTCATAGGCTAGCAACAATTGCTTATACTGCTCCAGGGAATAATGGAATAGCCAGAGATACGCGCAACATTCTAAATGAATGGGATCCAAAAGAAACATATTTTGATATCCATATTGAATGGATAGATCAGTGGTAGTATTCAACCAGTTCTATACGGCTCAAGCAAACTAAGCAGCGGCTGCGGGAGACTCTGCCCACCCGCCTGGACATCATCACATCCTGTTTTTTATGATCTGAGCATGCACGGAAGTCCCTGCACATGCGCGCGTGCTCATATTTGCAAACCAGTAGCGAAGGTAAGTAAATACCACCCATGGGATAGATGGTATTGAGAGAAGAGAAAAAGTTATTGGGCCATTTGAGGATCCAAACATCAGTAATAATGGTGACTGTTAGTGAAAGTTAAACAATCATGGTGACAGTGACTATTTTTATCTGCATAGAAAAAAAGCAGACATATTTTTTTTAATATAGGTCCTGAGTATACAGTATGTCTCATCATATATACACAATAAATGAAATGACATGAATATAAATTGAAAAGTATGATTTGATTGTTTATAATGAAATATTGAGGGAATTGGTAAAGATTCCCACCTTATGGTGGGACTAAACCAGACCAAATACAAAAGCCTAAACACCAAAGCCACGGAGCCTTCATCACCAAAGTAGGTAATACCTTGTTTGATCATGAAATGTCTACAGAGAGCACCAAGGATCCAACACTGTGCACACCGAATTTGGTTATCGTTGTCTAAAAATAGGTTATCACATCATCTGATCTTTGTATTAACAAGAAGGATACTGTGTCTATCAGCACAAGATACAAGAAGCCTAATACTTTTTCAGCAAAAGGAAAGGGCAAGGTAGCTTCCCTATTCAACAATGAAGCAGATTAGGGATTCCAATCTGACTTCAGTACCAACATGGCCAATACTGACTTCTTGGCCACTCTCATCTCATATCCCTGCTACATCCAATGCTTCCTTGGCTACAGAAAATATAGAATCTGGAGCCCCAAGGAAAGAAAGGGTTAGACATCCCTCTTCTACCAGCTAATTGTATTAGTTCTGCTGCTTTTTGGCAGGTTGTCAAGTGAAGGCTGCACATATTGCATCTTTAAACCTCTGGCTAGAAGCAAAGTACCAATCTTTTTATATGTGTATGTTAAACATTCATGCACCAAATGATTCTGTCACAGAAAACATTCTTATTTATAATGTGCAAACATTTTTTATATTTTTCTCTCTGTACTTAGGATTTACATCCTTGTGGTGTTCCTGGCCATTTGAGATTTATTGCCATTATAGGCTTTAGTGATTAATTTATGATTACTTTTTGGTCCTTTGCTTTGTTTTTATTATTTTGCTGGTTGTTGATCTCTTACTGATGCTACATTGCTGTTTGACTATGTAGTGTATTCAAAAGGGAGTCTACATGCCTTTTATAATTAATAAATGCACTTAATCGTGGATATAAATTTTTTACAACAAAGCTACATTCATACAAATATTGCATTCATTAAAATGAAAAATATAAGCTATTCAAAGAAGGAAAGTCTTCTTAGATTATATCTGCCATGCTGGGAACCCTTGGCTTTTGAAGGCACCATATTACTAATAAGGAAAGAATTATATACCGGTATTACAGAGAACTAGATATGAGTTGTAAAAATCCAATTAACCACTAGATAGCAGCAAAGAGTTTTCTGCACATTTATTGTTATCCAGGTATTAGTAGTCACATCCACTTGCCTTGTAATATCTGGCATACTCACTCACTCATTGCGCCCACAAGTCATGGTCAAAACAATAAAAGTAAAAAAAATTCAAATGAAGACTTCCAATTGTCCAAATTTTTATTTCCAAGGAAAATGTGTTCCAATAATATCTGGCTAAAGGTATGATATCTTTGGAATAAAAATTTTTTGATTATGCTTTTTATGGACAGGAGAATGAAGGAATAAATGGTGAAAAGCTTTAAGTTATCCACAACAGTTTAGAGTTCCCCATTTGTCCATTTCTTGGTCTTTTAAGTACTCACATTCTTAAACAGAATGTAATTACTGAGGAAATTAACTTTATAGCCACAGATTGTGGTGTCATGATAATTTAGAGGAATAGGAAGGATGTTTTCTTAGCAATCTTTTTTTATCTCTTTCTTTTTTGGTTATCACTTAATGGCATTCATTAAAACTGATAACAGAAATAGCTTTTCTTTTTAAATTTCCTACCAAGCGTCCAGTTTAGTTGAGTTAACTTTCCTTGGAACAATATATTAGTGTCATGCTCAATTGACTTTCCTTATAAAGGAAATGAAAGTCCATTCTCTGCACCAGTGGAAACAATATAAATATACATGCTTCTGTCCTTTTGTTAAAATAATTGTAAACCTTAACAAAATCTGTCACAGACAACCTCTATATTGTGATACACGCAGCTTGCCAAAGTCAATTTTTTCCCCCTCAACAAAGAAAACAAAAAGCAATATTTACCTTTGGAATTCAGGGCTGGTTAGCAACAAGCCAAAGCAGGAGCTTTCATTGTCAGCCAATCAGTGGCTTCTCATTTCCTTTCCTCCTGTTTTTCCCTGCAGCCACAAGATATATTGACTTTCTGGAGGACCCGGTGTTCAGACTCTGAAATTGCACTCCTTATCTTTTAATCATTTGATAATACTTAAAGTAGACCAGGGAAGAAATCAACAGATCGTCCTACTCAGCTATCTTTCTTTCTTTCATCCTTGTCCTGGCTGGTTTTTAATTTCACAACAACAAAGCTCCTTCTGGAAAATCTAAGAGAGTTGTTTTCTGTCAACTGAACTCTTGCTCTCATTCTTAACTAGTTTCAGATGAAATGTGTCTTCTACAGACTTTTAAGGGAAACATGCCCTGCATTGTTCAATTGTCTTACCTTTGCTTTAGATTTACGTTTAGTTGGTCTCTAGTAATTTGATGTCCTAATTTTAGTATATAACCTTTCAGGTTACATTAAAAATGTTCATATTAAGGATTAACTTTAAGCATGGATATAAGGCTGGCCCCATGAATGACATAAAAATGTAATCAGAAATATTTCCCCTTCTTATTACCGGGTATCTCTGTAGCTTTAGTTAACCAGCACTGCTAATTGTGGCTGGCAGCCTGATTGGTGTCAAAACCAACCAATGTGGAATGAGGAAAGTCAATTCCTTTCTGCAACATGTGTTAACTATTCATCTGGGTTTGAATGAAACAATCACAAATTAATAATGTAAAACTTTGTATTTAAAAAGGAAAAGAGAATGTAAAAATCTTTTTGGCTTTAAATAGTTGCACTGATTTTGACTCAAATGGATTTCCAATAGAAAAATATAAAAGAAATTATGGCTCTAGGAAGTCTATGAAATTAAGTTTGTTCTTAATTTAGATGTAAGATAACGGTATAGTTCTAAGTTGTATAAGTCACCTAAGTTACTGAGGTGCTTAGAAAGCATAGATCTGAAGAACTTGAATTTGTCATTCGTTTTCTAGCTACTGTAGTGTTTTACCTATCCTTTCAAAGATAGTTGTTTTCCTAAAACAAATTTCCCTTGGTTTCAGTTAATCTTAAATGTCCCTTCAAAATTCCAACTAGTAAATTGGAAGATAGAATGACCTTTGTTTCTTTCTTAGGCCTAGTACTCTTCAACATCTTCATCAATGACTTGGACGAGGGGATAGATACGGAACTCATCAAATTTGCAGATGACACCAAGCTGGCAGGAATAGCCAACACTCCAGAAGATAGGCTCAAGATACAGAAAGATCTTGACAGACATGAACATTGGGCACTATCTAACAAAATGAAATTCAGCAGTGAAAAAAGTAAGGTTCTACATTTACGCCAAAAAAACACAAATGCACAGGTACCGGATATGTGGTACCTTGCTCAATAGTAGTAACTGTGAGAGGGATCTTGGAGTCCTAGTGGACAACCATTTAGATATAAGCCAGCAGTGTGCAGCAGTTGCCAAAAAAGCCAACACAGTTCTGGGCTCCATAAACAGAGGGATAGAATCAAGATCACGTGAAGTGTTAGTGCCACTTTATAATGCCTTGGTAAGGCCACACTTGAAATATTGCATTCAGTTTTGGTCACCACGATGTAAAAAGGATGTTGAGACTCTAGAAAGAGTGCAGAGAAGAGCAACAAAGATGATTAGGGGACTGGAGGATAAAACATATAAAGAACGGTTGCAGGAATTCGGTATGTCTAGTTTAATGAAAAGAAGGACTAGGGGAGACATGATAGCAGTGTTCCAATATCTCAGGTGTTGCCACAAAGAAGAGGGAGTCAAACTATTCTCCAAAGCACCTGAGTGTAGAACAAGAAGCAATGGGTGGAAACTAATCAAGGAGAGAAGCAATCTAGAACTAAGGAGAAATTTCCTGACAGTTAGTACAATTAATCAGTGGAACAACTTGCCTGCAGAAGTTGTAAATGCTCCAACACTGGAAAATGTTGGCTAGCCATTTGTCTGAAATGGTGTAGGGTTTCCTGCCTGGGCAGGGGGTTGGACTAGAAGATCTCCAAGGTCTCTTCCAACTCTGATATTATTATTATTATTATTATTATTATTATTATTATTATTATTATTATTATTATTATTATTATTATTATTATTATTATTATTATTAATTCTTGGTTCCAGATTCTGCATTTAGTTTTTTTTTTAAAAAAAAGTAAGCCACCTGCATATTTAAGAGACTCCTGATGACCACTGTCCCTTCTTATGATCCATGTAGGGGGGAAAATGAAACAAACACTGGAAGGAATTAAGATGCACTGTAAGGCAATGAAGGAACTTCCAGGTAATTAGGTTCTGCCATTATTAGGTTACTCTTTCCTAAATGCTCTGTAAGGTGGTCCAGGATCTTCTCTGTCCCCCAAACACTGGGAGGAAGGAGATCTAGGAACCAGGTCTTCATGCTGTGGAGAGAGCTATGGAAATGATCTTGGAGAAGCCATCTAGTCATCCACAATAGCAGATGCAGAAACATGTATTAAGCCTGGACTGACTCCCCATGACTTCCTGAAAGAGGGAAGGGAAAATATGTGCAGACTTTTAAGATTCTCTTTGCTAATGCCTATCTCAATAAAGTTTAGTTCTAGTCTTCTTATGGAATGAGTTTCTTGATCTGATCTACCTTGTATGGCTGACAATCATATTACAAGGTGTTTTTTTTTACTCTGTTTCAAGAAAAGCTGAAGATTTTACCTTTGTTAGTGGGGATGGCATCTAACCTTCAAGGCACTCCACTGTCTGTGGTACACTTGCTACAGCTTTATTGCAGTCTCAACATCAGATAGATTCACTAACAACTAACCTACAAAAAGCCATGGTGCAACTAATAGAGCATTTTGGCCAGAATTTACCTCAGCAAGCAGCAGCATAGCAGCCTTTAGCCTATACCCGAATTGTATCTCTATGTTCGTCTAATAGTTTGCTAGAGAAATTTGGAGGAAACCAGGAACAATTCCTGACCTTTACAACTCAGTGTGAGTTTCTTACAGCCAATAAGCCAGATGAATTTCCAATAGATTGCACCAAGAACTTGGGCCCTGAGTTTGCTGAAAGAAGGGGCAGCCAACTATCTATTATTAATAATTCATCATCCATCTCCCCAAATGAAATAATTGCAGTCTCCAGAGATGGACCAGAATATAAAAACAGTGACGGATCATTAGCACCAAGATTCTGCAGAGTCGTAAGTTCATATATACCATCAACTCAATTGCTAAAACAAACCTGCCTACAGTAAACTTAGATCACGCCCCGATCTATCTTTCTTGCAATGGATACGTTCTCGTGAACTCCGCACTGAACTCAAACGAAGACAAGACAATGGTGAATCAAACCTATATATTGATTACCGTGCCAATTGTGTAATAAATAAATCCTACAATAAAAAACTCACCACCAAACCCCCCATCACCCAAAACATCCAACCAGCCATCCCAATGATCAATCAAGTACCCATCAGCCAACCATCCATCGAAACTGTCATCCAATCAGCCATTCAACAAACCATTCAACCAGCCATCCGTGCAGCTATCCAACAAACCATTCAGCCAGCCATCCGAACATCCATACAACCAACCTTCCAAACAACCATCCAACCAGCCTTTCAACCATCCATCCAAGCAACCAACCAACCATATCAACAAACAGTCAAGTACCCAACATCCAAACACTCACCACCCAAAACATCCATCCACCCATCCAACCTCCTATACAACCACCAGTTATACATATCCCTCAACCAACTAACATTCAAAACTAGGTATGCACGCCCCTTACCTCTTTAACACTTCTCTCTACAGATTTTAAATGTAAATTGATGAATGCAAGTAGCATTGTTAACAAATTACCTGAATTTATCCTCCTGCTAAACAGTGGTACATTTGATATTATATTTATTTGTGAAACATGGCTAATCTCATCCATCCCTGACTCCATCATTTTAAACAAAGAATATCAAGTTCACCGTTCAGATCGTGAAAACCGAAGAGGTGGTAGAGTGGCTATTTTCTATAAAAAGTCACTGAATCTAAAAAACATTCAAGTTGCACACAAACTTTCTCTTCCTGAAACTATTGTATGTGACCTATCATCTAATACCACACTTCGATTCATTCTATGCTACAGAGCCCCTGACTACGACATTACTCATATTTTAACCTCACTACTAACATGGGCTGCCTCTTGCCCATATCCACTCATCTTCCTGGGTGACCTAAATTTACCTCTTATCAACTGGATAACAAATGAATGTACAACTGATCCAATCCATACTACAATATACAACGCTGTTACAAACCTAGGTCTTGAACAACTTGTAACTAACAGTACAAGACTAAACAACTGCCTTGACCTCATCTTCTGCAACAACAACAATACCATTTATGGACTACAAATAAGAGAACCCTTTTCCAACAGTGATCATTGCATGATTGACTTCCATCTTAATATACGTCGTCACTTAAATCGTCATATCAATAGCATTCCCATCTACAACTTCAAAAAAGCCCATTATGACCTTATAAACAATGATCTTTCATCTCTGGACTGGCTTAATCTGTTCTCAACCTGTTTAACTTCTGAAGACCACTATAGAGTTTTCCTACTCGAAATCAACAGAGTCATCAAACTATATGTACCACAAACTACCACCAAGATCAGGAAAAGCAAACTACCCATGTCAATAAAAAAGCTTCAATCTAAAAAAAAATCCTTCTGGAAAAGAAACAAAAAGGGCTATGTAGCAAATTTTAAAAATCGCTACAGAACATCTATGTAACCAAATAAAAACCGAATGCACAAATTACCACACCAAGCAAGAAGAGGATCTTCTGCGCACTAATTCCAGTCTATAATTCCTTCTATAATTTTGTCAACAACACGCTTAAAGACTCTAGATCCATGCCACCACTAAAAGATTCGAACGGCACTGAATACAATAACGAAGTAACTAAAGCAAACCTCTTTAACAAATTCTTTGGCTCAGTTTTTGTCAACAATGATGTCACATATCCCACATTCCCAAACCGTACAAGCAATGAGTATGACGACTTAACAAATATAGATTTTACAGAAGAAAATGTTGGTAAAGCTCTTTGTAACTTGAAACCATCTCTATCCATTGGACCTGATGGACTTTGTGCTTACTTCTTAAAAAAACTCTCTAGTAATTTAGCAGAACCCCTAAGTATAATCTTCAATAAAACTTTCGCAACCAGTTCCCTTCCCAATCTCTGGTCACTAGCCACAGTCATTCCAGTTTTCAAAAAAGGCGACCCCAGCTTAGTTGATAATTATAGACCAATCTCCCTTTGCTGCATCACTTGCAAAGTAATGGAATCCATCATCAACCAATCCATTACCTTGCACTTAGAAATACATAACCTTCTCTCAAATAAACAATTTGGCTTCAGAAAAAAATTTATCATGCAATTTACAACTTCTCCACTGTAAAAACCTATGGACTACAAATCTTGATCTAGGTAAATAAATAGATGCAATATACATAGACTTCTGTAAAGCTTTTGACTCAGTAGTACATGATAAACTTCTCCTAAAATTAAAATCCTATGGCATTTCAGGACCCTTACACAACTGGATATCTGCTTTTCTGTCAAACAGACAACAAATAGTTAAAATTGGTAATGCTCTATCAAATCTTGTTCCTGTCAAGAGTGGTGTTCCTCAAGGTAGCGTTCTTGGACCAACTCTCTTTATAATATACATAAATGATCTTTGTGATCATATCTCAAGTAACTGTGTTCTCTTTGCTGATGATGTCAAACTTTTCAACACCACTGACAATACATCCACAATTCAAAAGGACCTTGATCATCTAACTGCTTGGTCTAAAATTTGGCAACTACAAATCTCAACCAGTAAATGCTCAGTCCTGCATATTGGAAGAAAGAACCCAATCATAAAGTACATGCTTGATGGACATTACCTCACAGATGACCCCCACCCTGTCAAAGACCTTGGAGTTTTTATATCTAACAATCTAAGTGCCAAAGCCCACTGCAACTATATAGCAAAAAAGGCTCTAAAAGTTGTTAACTTAATTCTACATAGCTTCTTTTCCAACAACACCATGCTACTGACCAGAACATATAAAATATTTGCTAGGCCAATTCTTGATTACTGCTCTCCTGTCTGGATCCCATACCATATATCTGATATCAACATAGTTGAGCGTGTCCAAAGGTATTTTACAAGAAGAGTTCTCCACTCTTCCGAAACCAATAAAATACCTTATTCCACCAGACTTGATATCCTGGGTTTAGAAAACTTGGAACTTCGTCGCCTTCGACAGGACCTGGGTTTAGCTCATAAAATCATCCGTTGTAATGTCCTTCCTGTCAATGACTTTTTTAGTTTCAATAACAATATCACAAGATCTACCAACAGATTTAAACTCAATGTCAACCGCTCCAGTTTAGATTGCAGAAAACACGATTTCTGTAACAGAATTATATATGCTTGGAATGCATTACCTGACTCTGTGGTTTCTTCTCATAACCCCAAAAGTTTTACTCTAAATCTATCCACGGTTGACCTCACCACTTTCCTAAGAGGACTCTAAGGGGCGTGCATAAGAGCACAAACGTGCCTACCGTTCCTGTCCTATTGTTTCTTCCCCTATATATATGTGTGTTTATAGTACCTTGTTTCTCCTCATATATATGTTTATATATTATATAATCCTCTATGTTATACTTGTATATATTGTTACGATAAATAAATAAATAAATAAAAATAAATAAATAAATAAAAATGTTAATGATCCACTATTAGACAGTTATCAGGATTTAAAGTGTCCATTGAGTATTTGATTAGGAGGACAACTGTAACCATGAGACAACTGTAACTCAAGCAATGTCAGAATAGAATGCATCCCAGATCATTTGAAAGAGCTATTTCAACATTTCATGGTAATAGGTAGCTGGTTGGAAGAGTTGAAGTATGGGAGAAATGGCAAAAGACTTTTCGTTGGCAAAGGGTTTCATGGGCTTTCTTCACCCATCATCCTCTTCCCAATAGCTTCATCAGAATCCAGCACCTCGTTTTATACTTTTACTGTGTAATTCTTAAAAATAAACCCAGCTCTTGTACAGCTAAAGTTCCTGTTCTGGACTTGACTTTGAAGTGCCATAACTATGGATCTACAGATCACATTGAAGGAAGCTGATCAAAATGAATAAGGAACGGGAACTCTTAACTGCATTTGACACCAGATACAACAAGCAATAGTTTTGGCTTGGTTAGTTGTGGAGAAGTTTCTCCAGATTCAAAATATTTTCTGACACTTTAGACAAATATGTAGAGTGTATTTGGGTGACAAATTGATTGGGGTTTTTTCTGAGAATTCTTGCAAATGACTCATGTCAGAAACATTTTAAAACAAAATCTCCAAATGCAAAGTCTTTAATAAATTGAAGAAATGTGCCTTTGATCTACCCTAAATCCAAGGCTATTGGGGGTTAGACTATTCCACTTGTAGGGTCTCTACTGAATTCATGCAAGGGCATGAGAATATACTTCTGCTTTTTAAAGAACCATTGATTTGTTAACATGAGGTATTCTGACTTTTTATTCTGGAATTCTTGTAAACCACAGATATCCATTTTGATTATGCACTTGTATTGTACAAAATAAATTCCAATATTGACAATAACTCAGGAAATTTTAGACACTGCTAATGCATTTTGATGAAAAACTGTATTTGGTATGTTTTAATAGAATATGCCTCCATTTCACAACTTCAGAAAATCCAAAATCTTTTTTCAATAACTCAAATGGTATAAAAAAGTGATTACCAATAATATATTTAAACCTACTTAGATTTTACAGAAACAGAGTTCTGACTGCTCCAAATTTATAAAAGCTATTTTATTGAATACCTTCTCTGATCAATGAACAAATTGATAGAAAATTCATTATTATCATATTGTGAGGGTACTAAATGGTCCTAGAGCAGCAGCCCCCCCATCAAAAAAACCCTCTTTAGGTTTTTCCAAAAATTGCTTCCAGATTCTAATTTTTAATGGACAAAACAGGATCAATTATTAAATATATCAAAAACAATTAACTGTTTAATTAATATTAATATAATAACATAATATTAACTCACATCCGCTTTTGCCTGGCCCTCTTCACTTTTGCAATGCAATTCCAGTCTCTCACTCAACCTGTAGTTCTTGGCCTAAATATGTCGCCTACCTTTTTTCTCCACTTAGGGATCACCGCCCAGATGAAATGGCTTAGGTAATGCTTTTCCCAAATTATAAAGAACATAATGTTAACATAGTTAAAGAGCTTTCAGTGATCTTTTTTTTTAAAGCTTGAGCTGTACAAAAATATTTTTGGCATTCAGTTATATTCCTTTAGGGCTCAGTTCTCAGCATCCTCGCTCAGCTTGCAGTACACACCACCTGTGCGTTGGGAGGAGACCAAATAGAGGATATGTACTGCTTTAATGAAAGTGGTCCTTCTTCTGGCACACAATAACCCCCGTAGCATATTCTGCTTCTTTTCCAGATGGTCTTAGATCTGCAGTTTAGCACTAAATAGCCACATTTGGAACACACACAGATATAGCCTAATTGTCTCAAAATGGCATTTTTAAAAAGTGACTAAGGTGCTGTGATACAATGGGGAAATTTGAAAAGCCACAAGTAAAAGACATTTTTAATCTAAGAAGCCTCAGAGCAGACTGCAGAATGGAATGGGTGCCAAACTTAATCCGTTATTTTACTGTGGTCACAAACATTGCTGAATAAGCGCCAACTAAGCCAGCAGCAAAATTCCAGGAATAATGTGGCATCAAAGTCATTTTGTATTAGCAGCTTTCCATTACGCTCATCCAGCTTTGCATTAGCATGCGTTTCTTTCAAGGCTGCCAAAAACCTGTTAATGTGGCTGTGTTTTGCATTGGGCTAAATACTTGATATACGGCTCCATAGGAAAATATTATAATTTGTCTATTCCTTCCTACAAATAATTTTCAGTGTGTAATCCTCTGTAAACCAATAAAGTATAGGTAATTACATTTAGTGATCTGCTTGGACATCAGGAACTCCATTCCATTTTTGTGGCCTTTTTAGCAGCTCTATGCTTCAGAGGTAGGGGATATTAACTCCTAGAACTCTGCCACAAAAGCCATACTAAATTCAGTCTACCTTAGTCAGCAAGTGGAATATGTTATAAACATTTTCAGCTTTATAAGTTAACTATGTTGATTTTTGACCATTTATTTCAATATATGGAACAATTAAATCACAATGTCAAGGTTGCGAATAATGAACACAACCAATTCAGCACTCTGAGACTTTCAGCTTCTCCAAAGAACTGTTTTATTGAGTACATCATGTCGGCACTAATGAAAACGAAACCAGCTCTAAATATTTCCTGCGGTTTCAGTATAAAGAATAAATAATTCTTTCCCTCATGGTCACAGGTCACATTGTCCAATTAGGTGTTCTGGCATCTCCTTGGCAACTTTTCTCAGTATCTGGCCAGCACCTATTGAGATGACCTTGGCTCCCACAAGATGGTCTTCTGTTGTTGTCTTGCTGACATTCCAGACTTCTTCCCTTCCACTCTGTGGCAATCTAAGAAATGGAAAGATGGCTGCAGCAGGCCTGAACCGTTGAAGCTGATACACTAAACTAAGTGTAATGGAAGGAAACCTGTATCTGGATCTCCCTCAAACATTTAGACATCAGTATCTGTAGAGACTGAAGACTTTTTTTTAATTCCTTGGTTTTGATAAAATTGGTTTTTATCCCTTTAGTTTTCATCATTGGTTTACCAAGTATAGGCTTTCACATGAAAAGTTTTCCTTTTCATGTAATTTATCTCTATGTACAGTATTCCATTGCCATGAACCTGACCCTTGAAATTACAATTCAAATCAAAATATACATAAAAGGTTCCTGACCTTCATGTTCATACTTAGAATGTGGTAAATAAACAAGGTGAACTTAAACTGTTAGAACAGGAAGACAAATACAACTTAATAGGTATAACAGACTTGATGTGATGATTCTCGTGATTGGAATATAGCAACTTAAGGATGCTTAAAAAAAACAACAACCTGGAACAATAGAAAAGGAGAATTTGCATTTGTAAAAAAAGTATTTACATATCTTCTCAAAAATAAAAATGGTTTAAATACAGGTAGCCCTTAGCTTATGGCCACAACTGAGCTCAACATTCCTGTGATTAAGTGAAACATTTATTAAGTGAATTTTGCCCCGTTTTGTGACCTTTCTTGCCACATTTTTTAAGTGAATCACTGAAGTTGTTAAGTTGGTAACATGGTGGGAAGCGAATCTGGCTTCCCCATTGACTTTGCTCGTCAGAAGGTTGCAGAAGGGGATCATATGACCCAGGGACACTGCAACTGTCATAAGTATCAGTGGGTTGCCAAACATCCTGATTTTGATCACGGGACCATGGGGATACTGTAACGGTCGTAAGTGTGAAAAATGATCATGTCACTTTTTTCAGTGCTTTCATAACTTTGAATGGAGACTAAATGAACTATTGTAAATTGAGGTCTACTTGTGTTAGGGAGCATTAGGATTAAATGCTACCAAGTGACCAGAGCATTCATTGGATGATTTCAGCCTAATTAATGTCATATGGTGGTATTTGTAGGGATACAATTAGATAAGATTCCTATCCAATCTATTCTGAAATCTCTGAGAAAAGGTGGAATAAATGCCATAAAAAATAAACAAAGGAAGAACACAATAGATCAGAAGGTATGATCAATGATTTGCCTGCCAAAAGAAATCCAACAGAAATGCTACAAACCAGGGAAAGTTTGAAAAAAAAACTTCCACTGATCCAGTAGTAGGTTTCACTTATCTTCACTACCTGTTTGGAACTGTGAGCATGTGCACGTGCACGCTTGTGCACAGTGCTTCTGTGCATGCGCAGAGTATCCATGATTGCATCTGGGTGGGTGGGTGGGGCCTCCCGCCACCACCGCTACCAATTCGCCTGAACTGGAATGAACCACTAGAAACCTACCACTGCATTGATCCTGTAAGAACTTCCTTAACTCTAGAATTCATACATAGAGTTAAGAATAGAATTATATACATATTTTAAACTTAAGTCATAATCTGCATGCATGTATCTATTTGGTTTGTCTGAGGCTGAAACTAGGAATTTGGAAAAAATGAGTAGAACATTAGCCCTGATAGCCTGCCTTATCAACAAAACTGGAGGAAGGAGGAAGAAATTGTTCAGAATGGGATGGAAGGAAATTAGCTAACTGTAAATTGTTCTTGCAAAGCTATATTTTATCAGAAGCTTGTACAAAAGAAAAAGGAAATACGGATGCTTTTTCAGTCAAATTCTCTTAACTTGCCCACATAACAGAATTCCTATTTATTTTGAATGAGTATATAAAGTATAAGAACCATAACAATTGTACACTAAATTGTGAAAGGAATTTGCTAAATGAATGTTTTAATATTATCTAGTCCAAATTGTGGAAAACAGAATAAAATGAAAATTAATGGGAAGGGAAGGGAGTGCTAAAAGAAGTGTCATCGGGGATACACAGAGAGCGTCCAAGAACTGATAGGCACTGGGCAAGATCACATGGGTTCCAGATTTTATGTAGACCATGTTTAATCAGAATATATGAGCAGTTTCAGTTTTCACCAGCTTCAGCATTACTAGTATTTATATTTTTAGTGAATAATTTCCTACCTAAAAAGAAGTCTTTTTCTCTAGACCTTTCTTTGTTCTCAAAACTAAAGAAGCTACATAAAATAAGATGTGCCTAAAATATGTGTGTTTCAAACATATGTCCCTAGATTTCTTATTTTGGGAAATATTCTACTTATCATTCTATGAATAAAGGACTTATTGAATAAATTGGTATGGTGCCATGCACTGTCAAACTGAAAAAAATGATATGTGACTCCCTGGTTAATTCTCTGGTAGGCAAATATTTATTCTTCTTTCTTTCTCAATTCCTTGGTGGCTCAGTGATAAAGACACTGGGACTGTAGGCTGGACCCAAGTGCCATGTGACAGGGTGAGTTCCTATCCTTGCTCCAACTCCTCCAATCTAGCAGTTCTAAAGTATGCAAATGACAGTAGATTAATAGGTACCACTTTAGTGTGTAGGTAACCTTGCTGGCCACATGACCATGGAAATGTCTTCAGACAGTGCTGGCTGAATGACCTTGAAATAATGACCTTGGAGATGAGCACCATCTTGTATAGTCAGCAATGACTAGCAGAGTAAAAAGTGCAGGGACTCCTTTACTTTTTAAAAAACTTCTTCAGTCAGTCACACACTCGCATGCCAATGGTTGAGGTAAGACCTGGTGACCTGTCTTTTCTTTGCTAAGAAAATTTTATGGAAAGGCTGTCAAACTAATCAGATAAGGTACCCAATGGTAGAACCCTCAGGCTAGAAGGTACCCAATAAGCTACTTGGGGGAAAGCAAGGCTCTGCCGTGAGTAGTCGAGGCATTAATGAAGTGCCTAGGGCAAACCCAGCAGGCATCTTAGCTGCTGATGCTGACATTGGTGAAATCAAGGGTCTGTGCTGCTTGAAGGCACATTGGATAGCAACATGGAATGAGCCATGGTAAATTTCATATCATTAAACAGGAGAGGCCAGGTTGAAAATTGACTTCCTTGACATCGATGAGCTAGATTGGATGGATAATAGCTAATTCTAGTCTGAGTGATTCGTTATTCCTTGGGACATGACACCAAGAAAACAAATGGAGTAGCATTTACCAAAGCAAGAAAATTGTCTACACAATTAAACGTTTCTCAATGGTTAATGATTGTATTATGATTATCCAAATCTGTGCCAAGTCCCTCAAGATCACAGTTGTCCAACCCTACAACTACCTGTAAAAGAAGAGAGACTGAAAGAACCAAAATTTTTAACTGGGCAGAGAGAACTAGAAGAACTAAAATTCTACTATTCAAGAATCAAAAAAGCTGACACATACAGTACAAGTTTACTTTTCTTCCAGAAGATAAGTCATGGAGTAATGGATTCAGGTAGGAAGGCTTAATGAATAGTGAAGGATTCAGTTTGTTCAAGTAGGGGCTGGACAGCCCTCTGCCTATTTAGAAGAAGTAGCTGGACTTTAAGTGGCCCCCTCCAGCAGTATAATTCTGAAATTTACTCCTACCGAATATAAATTGTATAGATTTGCCTTCAGTGTCTCTTGAGCATCTTTCATTTTGGGAGGATGATGCTTATATGTGCGCACCCACATCTGGTACCTTAAACAGAGCTGTTACCAAGGTTTCATTTCTTTCTGTTTTTAACTACAAGGATCAAAATCATTTCCCCATATATCTGGGGAGATTATATCTGCTCCAAGGTTGATATCAAGATCAACAGAAGTTTTATGATAGTGGTGCAACAATCTTCAGAGTAGACCTGTGTGCATTTCTTAATACTAGAGTATTTCTTCAAGAACCCATGTCAAATGGTCATAATCTTAATCATTATAATATTTTATTGCTTTCATTGTCTGAAAAACATTCTTAAAGTTCAGTATTTTTAGCTACTTTTATTTTTGAATATAATCCCACACTTAAAGGGATTCATACCCTCACACTCATAATGTTGGCTCAGCACATAGGCGTTGGGGGGAAAGGAAAAAGAAAAAAGAAAACATTCTTTAAGTAGTTTTTCTTTTCAGTATTGAGCTTTGTTAATGTTGCAGGCACTGTTAGAACAAGAAATCTGAAAGGTTTCCCAAGAGATTTTTTTGCACTCTGTGTGCCAGTTCTGATAACGTCAATATTATTGTATGGAATTAGTAAAAGATGATGAAAAGTGACTTGAACAAATGCCATATGCACACAACCACACTCATAACCACACACACACACACACAAACACACACACACACACACACACACACACACACACAGACTTATACTTAAAAGACTTATAATATTATACTACAAAAGTTCATATCCAATCACTTTGGTTCAGGATTGCTAAGAATTTTCTTCAACAGAATGCTATGAACAGAGAGAGAGAGAGAGAGAGAGAGGGAGGGAGGGAGAGAGAGGGAGGTGATAGAACAATACACATGTTTTATCTAAATAACCCATCTTGCTTGGTTTTATATGTTTGCGTTTCCAGTCAAATTTACTATTCATCTAACAAATGACTGAAAGTCTGCCAAAACAGCATATGCAATACAACAAGACCTAAACCCATTTCTTATCTTGTAAGTAATGGTAAATCAAGGCACACCAGTGAATCCTGCTTCTTATTTCTACATTTTCTATGTCTAAGTCTGATTTATAACTTTTTCTCTTTCCTGCACTGGCACAAATGTTCATATAGCATTTTAAAAACTTTCCTGCCTCTTCTTAGGAATAGATCAGCCCATTTCTAGTCTACCTGTAGCCATTTAAGATGCCTTCATACCCAAACCAACTGTAACCAATTTTCACATGAAGGAGAATCTTTTTAAATACTCTTATATATTTAAATATACATGGATCTAAGCATCTATTACCCCCACCCCCCACTCCTCCCCCACACTTTTTTAATGCATATTCTGGTAAAGATTGTGAGCCAAGAGCTGCACTGCAAATTTCTAAGAAGAAAATGGGAAATATAATTACGTTCCAATTCACACATTAGTCTACGACAGGCAGATTATATTCATGTGCATCAAAATTCATGAAGATCAATTTGGCAGGCATCCCTTTCTCTCTCTGCGCTGTTTGGGGGGGGGAAAAAATAGAAATAGCCTTACTTTGGCATGCCATTATAAATATTCCATACTGTGCTGACTTGAAAGTAAATGAACATTGTTTCTTCAGTCCAGGGTTTGAGATATAAGCAGGACATAAAAAGAATCTTTCAGAAATGACTAACATTTGAGGCTAATTCGAGCAGAGAAATAATTTCACGTAGATGCAAAGATTTAGAATTGCTGACATTGGAAACAATTATGAATGCTGGTACTTGTATAATTCTCCTCATCTCCCCTTCTTTTTCCAAAAGACTGTTATATTATAAATTTTTAATTTAACCAATATGCATGGCTGTTAGAAGCACTTACTTTGCGTTTCAAGACAGAATATGACTATGGAATTATGGATTTGTCTAACTCCACATTTGTCCATAACTAACAGCAAATTATCCAGGAAAATGAGTTGATAAGTATTATAATACCTACATAAATTTGGGTACTTTCATTGCTGATTTGCAGTAAACTGGTGAAGTGTGAGGGTTCAACAGTATGTTCTCTTGTATTATATTACCCTCCCTCAAAGCCTTTTATTATCTCTTTTAGCTGAGACAAAAGACAGATGTGCATTCCCTTTTGCCATCTGCTTTGTTGTAGCAACTTACAACCAAAAAGAAAAGTGGAACAGTTGTTTATACTGACCTCTGTCAGGCTCTTAGAATGTTTAGTTTAATAGAAAATCCTTGCAAAATTGATAGATTTATTCTGGGGACCTTTGCTGGTCTGCCTATAATTAAATATGGTTCCTTCTAAATTTGCCATTTTAGGAACAGACCCTACAATCACATGTATTTCCTCTTAGCACTAAGTTGCCTCTAAAGTTTAGTGATATGTAAATTTGACACCCACCCACACTAAGCAGTGTGCACACTAACCCTAAGCCGGGAGTTGGACTAGAAGACCTCCAAGGTCCCTTCCAACTCTATTATTCTATGTTCTAACTGTTTAGGGTTTCCTGCCTAAGCAGGGAGTTGGACTAGAAGACCTCCAAGGTCCCTTCCAACTCTATTATTCTATCACCTTTGAATCCAGGTGAATATCTAGGAGAGAACATAGAACTAAGGAGAAATTTCCTGACAGTTATTAATCAGTGGAACAACTTGCCTTCAGAAGTTGTGAATTTTCCAACACTGGAGGCTTTTAAGAAGAGAATGGACAACCCTTTATCTGAAATGGTGTAGGGTCTCCTGCTTGAGCAGGGGGTTGGACTAGAAGATCTCCCAGGGTCCCTTTCAACTCTATTATTCTATGATCTAAATGTTTAAGGTCTCCTGCCTAAGCAGGGAGTTGGACTAGAAGACCTCCAAGGTCCCTTCCAATTCTGTTATTCTTCTTTTCTGTCACAAATCTTTTTGGTTGATCCCAAGTTACATCTTGACCCCTAGTAGCGTTAACCATTTTTAATCAAGGCAAATAAGATGTTTGTCTGCAGTTTCATTCATAAATATATCAAAGGAAATAATCCAGCCCACATTCTTACCCAACTATTTTTTTTGGGGGGGGGGATATCAACCTATTTACACATGAATTCTTTCCCTAATTAGTTCTACGGAAAAAAAGTGCTTCTATGGATTTTGTAACTATTATTATTAAAATGAGGGGAAAATGCTTTTTAAATTTCTTTTAGTGTAGTTTGGAGATGTCCAGACTCGGCAACTTTAAGACTTGTGGACTCCCAGAATTCCTCAGCCAGCCATGGGAATTGAAGTCCATAAATTGAAGTACACAAGTCTTAAAATTGCCAAGGTTGGATACTCCTAGTATAGAAGTACTGTGAAATTAGTCTAGGTAGGACTGAGTTTTTGCCTTTATCTTCCATATGAAGGTTCTAATAATACTGTCAGGTCTCTTTTTTTACAGTTCAATCATCTGTCCTGTCATCTTTAGCCTCCTTTGCTTCTCATATGCCAATTAAAATAAAAAGGAATGATATCTAGGAGAAAGGCCTCCTTTTTAGAGGGAATGTGGATAATCTAACAAACAACAAAACCCTCAGTATTAATACACTTCACTACCTCACAACACTTAAACCACCCCAAAAGAAACTTGAAATAAATCCCAATGTATTGTAAGAAAGAGGAAGGAAAATACAAACTTATCTCATAGGAGAAGATTTCAGCACAGGATTAATTTTGTTAAAATACCTGACCATCTGCCAACCCCATGCTGAAGTCAGATGGGTTCCTGAGGTATTGGCCTCCAGATGAAATAAATCATAAACTTGGAAAATGTCAGTCTTGGAGAGTGACCCACTACGTTGCTTTTACGTTTAGCTTTCCCACAGACTGCTCAACCTTCCCTGAAAGTAGATTGCATTTGTTCTGTAAGCACTTGGAGCCTCCAAAGTCTCACCAAGGACATTCAGTGTAGAATCATCTCAACAATGTAGTTTCTGGTATGCAAAAGCTTCACAGGAATTTATGATATCCAATTTTAAAAGGAACTGTAGCTATTATTAACGTGATAGCGTTTCCAAGGATAAAACTCTCTTTAGAGAGTTTTAAAGGAAAGCACATTTGTAATTAATGGTTTGTTTGTACTACATTTTCCTGCTTTAAATATATTTCACCAAATATAACCTTGGTGAATATATATAACCTTTTCTCAGCTTCTGTTTGGCTCTTCCTGAGTACAGAAAGTCCCAGCCATTAGGTATAAGGTGCCTAAAAGCTTTCTGTTTTCTAAAGCCCTTAGAACCCCACCACAATTGCATCCCACAAATTTGACTACAGATTGCCAATTTGGAGCAATACAAATATCGTTGTTGAGGGAATTGAAAATTATGTCTAATATATGGTGAGTTTTATATTTGAGACAGTAAGAAAGAAAAAGGATTAAAGACTGGCCTGGCTCTTCTAGTCATGTAAGCAGTGGTGGGATTCAGTTAGTTCAGGCCAGTTCAAGTTGTTAAATTGCTGAATGGCCCCGCTCCTTCCCACCCTACCCATTCCAGGAGTTCCCACACACCCTGTTTTGGCTCCCAGGTAAGTGCAGGGAGGCTTACTAGGTCAAAAATGGGATGCGGGGGGCATGCTCCCAGGGAGGCCTACTAGGCAATTTTTGCTCCCAGGGAGGCCTCCTAGGCCCAAAATGGGGCACGGGGTGGAATGTTCACCCCCTGTGGTCTGTTTTTGCTCCCAGGGGGATGCAGGAGGCTGAGTGCTGCCTATGACACCTCCTGTCCATGCCCACTATGCCCACGCCCACCCATTCGGTCATTAGGGCCGAGAACCAGTTGTTAAATTATTTGAAGCCCACCATTTCATGTAAGAATACGGCTGTCATATTTTCTCTGCCCTGCCCTGTATGATTTTAGATGGGAAAAGGTAAATTGTTATTCAGAAATGGGGGGGGAGGGTCAAAAGTTAAGATGTTGCTCCCTGCCCAATTAAAGTGCAGATCCATGTTCACCTTTCTTATTCACCACCCTGTCCAGCCCTATGATACCCTTGTTGCTATTGGCAGATTGTATTTAGCAACACATCAATTTAACAAGGTAGGAAGAAGAGGTGTATTTCTTCGGATATCAAAACCTCCTCCAACACAGTTATCCTTATTAGGTGGCTAAAAAAAATTTGTTAAGTAACTGTGTCTTAGAATTGTTTAAACTATTGCAAATCAATTACAAAAAATGCCAGGTTTCAAACAGATTAACATTCCATTTGGATCATAACTGTCTCCTAACATGGAATACGGAACGACATTGGGCTTTTACTTATCCTTGTTTGACATCTACGTATTCTTTGCCTGCAATTTATATGGAGGCAACATATTATAAACCCATGTGAAAAATTTATTTGACCGATTCAGATAAACATACATTCAACATTTATTTCCATTTTCTGATGTTTCTACAATATAGCTCTTTTTCCTTTGCTGCTAGTTCAATAGTATAAGAAATTCTAATTTTATTCTGTTGGTATATAAATGTGCCATTTCATAGAAGTTGCCATTTTTCTTTGTTGTAACTTCTTTTTCTCTGTTTTAGCCTGAGGCTCTGCTTTTTATTTGATCAGTACAGTTTATATCATATTCCAGGCACCATTTTTTTTCCCAAGAGAAAAAAGGGATTTCAGATTTGCTATTCATGATTCCTAAGGCAAACTGAAAGGGCACCGACTGAATTAATGTTACCTTTACTGTTTTCAGGGCTTATAGGTTTTATTTCTATTAGCTTAGAGGTATTCATTCTATCTTAATATAGTCCTAGCTGTTCTGATTGGCATTTTTTTCACACAAGAGTATAGCTTCCACTAAGCATAAAATTACTGAAGCTTGATTATTAAGTAACCTAAAAAATAATTAGTTTAAATAGCTGACAAAGAGAACAATAACATATGCCAACTTTCCCTATAGTGAGTACAAATGCTTAGCTTAAGTGAAATAAGGGATGTGAGTTCTGTTTACCATGATATGCAATCATTATTTATGTAATAGCATAAGTTATGCAAGCAAGTGTTTGGGACTCTGTTTTAAGAGTGCCTCCTTCACAGAGGAGTTAGTAACCGAGAATTATTTAGAGGTATTATAAATAATTACACATCCATTCATGCATTTAACTTATTAAATTATTTATGTGAAGATTGATCATAAGAATGATTGTTGAGAGTCTGATCTTTCCAGTCCATTTTCATACTATTTACATATGAGTATGCTTGTTTTTCTGGTCCCTCGTATGTGTGAGAGGACAGCATACGATTTGTTGAAACAATCCCTTATGTTGTCTCATTCAGCTTTTAAAACTAAATAATTACTTTTATTAAGACTATACTATTCAGTTGGTAGGAATGTTTAGTCTAATTAAAAGTATTCCTAAGGAGCTTAGATGACTGCTATGTAGCAGAAAGAACTGTTACTATTATTCTTGTGGTGATGCAGAACAGAAGCAGCTTGTAAATTCTTAGGGGTAGCCCTTATGTCTAAAGCTCTTGGTTTCCAGACATGATGGCAGAGAAATGAAAAAACCCTATGCCAGGGACCAGAGATGGTATTCTGTAGAACTGGTAGCGGAAATTTTGAGTAGTTCGGACTCAACCAGTAAATACCACCTCTGACTGGCCCTGCCCCTATCTATTCTCTGCCTCCCAAGTCCCAGCTGATCAGGAGGAAATGGGGATTTTGCAGTAACTTTCCCCTGGAGTGGGGAAGGAATGGAGATTTTACAGTATCCTTCCCCTGCCATGCCCACCAGGCCACGCCCACCAGGCCACACCCACAGAACCGGTAGTAAAAAAAATTGAATCCCACCACTGCCAGGGACCATATCCAACAGAACGTAGGAAGCCGAGAGTTCAAAATTTCCTCTCTCTTCCCAGCAGATTCAAAGCAATTCAATTCAAAATCCCATGGAATTCAGTCGGTTTGATCCCAAGCTAAGTATATGTATGAATAATGCCTAAAAATGCTGTCTTAGAAGCATACACTTGACTTCCCTTTGAAGTAGAAATCTGTAGAACTGCAGCAACTTCATGTGATGATCACATAAATAATCTGAAGATAAAACAGCCTCCATAACAGAAAAATGACTAAATTGGGAGGTTATTCTGGCAAAGCAGAAGATGGAAGAGAGGCAGGGGGCCTGCAGGCGAGAGGATCAGTGATGGGATTCAGCTGGTTCTCTCCGGATCAGGCGAACCAGTAGCGGCGACTGTGGGAGGCTCTGCCCACCTGCCCTGACGTAATGTGCATGCACTGTGCATGCACAGAAGGCCGTGTGCATGTGCAGACCGGTAGGGAAGGGAAGGGAAGGGAATCACACCACTGGAGAGGATGGTAAAGGTAGAAAATAGATTTGGATGTCCCTTGGAAATACAGAATAGAAGTCTAAGCAAAAGAACCCTCATATTCATCTTATTTCATTTTCATGTTATTATATGTATGTGACAACATACACATGTTCACGGATTTAAACAATAAATTTATATTTATATTTTTTTTCTGAACAATTCAGGCTTAATTCATTGTAACTGAGAATTACTTATAGGGATTAATCCTCAAAGGTCAGAGTAACCTTACATATATTTCCAGACGATTTCCTATCCAAGACACTTAGTAGATCAAAATCTACTTAGTTAAAACAGGATAGTTCATCATATAATACTGCACCATGCCCTGAGATGCCAAAGTAGACTTGTTAATCCTACTTATTCCAAGAATCAATATTTTCATGAAGCTGTTTGTCAGAACAGATGACATCCCCAGTTTGAAATATGTACAATGCACAGAAAGGTTTCACCTGTTTTATCATTATTTTGTTATTTGTTCATCTTTTAATGAAGAATAAATCAGGAAATGTAAATTATTTTTCCATACAGATTTAACATACTTTTGCCTGTGAAGCCTATTTTGATTATGCATTTATTTATATGTTTATTTAGTTATTTGACATCCTATTTGATTTTAGAAAGCTTTTGCTTTCTAAAGCCCTATATAAAGGATCCTAATTTTTTCTTAGTAACAGAAGTTCTGTGTAGTAATTTGAGCTGAGATAGAATGACTTGACTTAAGGCAATTGTGAACTCCCAGGAACTGGGCAAGCCAATATTTAAGTCTACCCCCTTAATCATTACACTGTCATTATTTCCTAAATCCGGTGAATAACTTGAGAATCTACATAGCTTGCACTCCTTAACACTTAGAAATTATCGGCTCGCAAATGTGAGCGTGCGCGCTCCTCCTCCAGGCATGCACAGAGCCTTCTGCACATGTGTAGAGGGTCAAAAACAGGACGTGATGATGTCCGGGCGGGTGGGTGGAGCCTCCCACCGGATAGCACAACCCAGATAGATCGGGCGGAATTTCACCACTGATTTGGATATATACTACAATACATGATTTTAGCCGAACAAGAAAATATTTATTAAGAATGTATTTGCAGCATAGATCTCATCCTTGGAATCCATCAAAGGTTTATTCCTTGTTATTATTCCATGTTATTATTACCCCATCAAAGACGAAAATGCCTTTGTGAGCCTGGCCTTTGCTGACAACATGGATTGCTAAAGTAATAAGGGCAACCTGTGGTTTTCTCCTAGGAGCTCCAGTGTGATAGAGTCAGCATCCTATTCCTTGCTGTTGGTCACTGGCGTTCTATTGAATATCAATTGACAAAGCTGCAAAAATGCTGACTGCTTTGCCTTTGACATTACAAAATGTAAAGCCCCACTTTGGGATGCACTTACAAACCTAGCAGAAAATGCTGGGGCAGCCAAAATATTGCTACATAATTGGATTCTTGTGGTGTTAAGGGACGTTTCTTGCTACATCAAAGCAAGTAGCTCATAATAACAAGAAGTTTTATTTTTATACTGAAACCTTTCTCACTCCTATCTTAAAAGCACTGAAAATACTGCCTGCATCGTGTGCCTTAATTTTTTTTTTTTAGTACTGCTTTATTTAGATGGAGGACCTTTTATCCGAGTACTTCTTTACTCTTGACAGATCATCAGTTGTGATGGAGGTATCAATAATTTATCTGTATACATCTCTGTGTTGGGAAGAGACTAGTAACTGGAGCTGAAGTATATCTTGCATTACTTTATGTTTAATAAAGCTTTTGTAGGTAATTCCTTCAAGGCAAGCTGGCACGGAGCTGCTTTTCCTTTGAGACAAAGAGGGTGAGTGTGTGTGAGATTTTGTTAAATTAGACCTTTGCACTATCCCTATCTATTTCACATAAAACCCCATCTTTACTTATTACTTTGCACTGCCAGTGAAGGAATGCATCCTTTTCTATCTCTACGCGGACTGATTAGCATCTGAATTGACACAGTCTTGTGGTTCAGTAGAGATGGTGGGAATTGAAATCCAATGTAGGCAGTAAAATTTGGTAAAATGATTATTATTACCTCATTTGCCTTCAAAAGTATAATACTTTAAAACGAGTGAGCAACAAGAAAAGCATAAGAGCATAAGAACACCAGTGTGTCTACTATCCCCGTCCTAATATATATATATATATATATATATATATATATATATATATATATATATATATATATATATATATATATATATATATATAAATCTAATTCGTACTTGACAAATAAATAAATAAACAAGTTATCAAGTTTATCTCTTTGGTCTCGACATATCTTAGAACAGGAGTCTCAACCTTAGTCCTTTAAGACTTGTGGACTTCAACTCCCAGAGTTCCTCAGCCAGCTGAGGAACTCTGGGAGTTGAAGTCCACAAGTCTTAAAGGGACCAAGGTTGGAGACCCCTGTCTTAGAATATGATTCGGTAATGGGAGAATAGGGCTCATCTAAGAGGAAATAAAAATATTAATCGATAAAATAAATGTTAGTTAGTGGAACTTGCCAAACTAGATACCTTGTGGTTTGGGGGGAAAGAATGGATGCTCTGCACATTTAAAAAAAATGAAGGCAAGCTCAGTGGACTTTCAGTAAGTCACTATCATTGTAATTTTGGAAGCATCATTCTTAAAGGCTTTTGAGTGTTTAATCTGTTCGTATAAACTTTTCACAGCTGCTTTCCATGTGTACATGTTGTAAACAAATAAACAGAACATACACACTGGGGAAAAATATTCTTCAGCATTTCTTGTCCTAAAGCTATGTTATGCATAAAATACCAATTTATTCTGGAGTCACAGAGACAGTATTTTAGCAGTAACATTAGAAATAAATAGCAAAATGCATATTTTTTGATTCAGAAGATGCCCCAGAATAAGTATCACAGTTAACACACTGAATCTATTTATTCTGAAGAGAACAACTGAGATTATATACTGTAGCGTAATTCAGTCAGGCTAATAAAAACTTGCTTGCATATGGCATTAGGTACTGTAGCATTTATCATGTTTCATAGCAGCGGGAGATAATTTACCTTCTCTTCCTCCCTCACTTCAATTCCTAACTTTTCCAACAAATTTTGCAGTTGTTTTTCTGTAATAAAATGATTATACCAGGTCTTTAGTTTATCGCTTATCTTTTTAGTACTGTTGCAAGCTGATTTATATTATATATTTATATATAATTGTTTAATATTTAAACAATTAGAAAAAGTATGCAAATAAATTCTGTGATGAAATCTACCTTGTAATTTTTCTATTTTCTTGCCCTGTAAGAAGTGTTATGGTTTTATCTTGTTCTCAGACAGTTTCTTCTTAGTAGTATTTTTAAATTTACATTTTGATGGGAAAAAATCCCGTGTCACAAGGTTTTGAGATGAAAGTAGCCATTGCTTGTTTATTAGTAATGTGCACAACAAATATGAGTCAGTGCACATTTGAAATATAGGATTGTTTATTGTATATTGTCTTTTCCCTATATGCTTACTCTAATTTTTGTTAACTTGTTCAGCATCTATTCCAATTTTTTTTCTATATCTGAACTTAATTCTAAGTCCACTACATTATTTCCCTTATACCTCCAAGTGGCTCTAACCAGCTCACGGCTTAATCATTTTGGCATTATCGTTTCTTTTGCATTTTTCTTTCCCCTTTATCTAGCAATATATGGTTCATTCAGCTCTGTTTATCTCCTCTTCTATAGCCTCAATTTAGGTCCCTGCCTTATCCTAGCAATTAATTCTTTCTTACCTATGATTTTATTTACTTAGTCTATCTATCTCTGCTTTATTGTTAGTTAGACCCAGACCTATCAGACTCTCTCCCTCCCTCTCTCTCTCTCTCTCTCCCTCCCAGGGGTGAAATCCAGCAGGTTCTGACAGGTTCTGGAGAACCAGTAGTGTAAATTTTGAGCAGTTTGGAGAACCAGCAAATACCTTTGGCTGGCCCCAGAGTGGGGTGAGAATGGAGATCTTGTGATATCCTTCCCCCAGGAGTGGGGAGGGAATGAGGATTTTGCAGTATCCTTCCCCTCCCACACCCACCAAGTCATGCCCACCATGCCACACCATGCTCACCAAGCCACGCCCAGAGAACCGGTAGAAATAAAAATTGGATTTCACCTCCCCCTTCTTCCCTCCCTCCCTCCCTCTCTCTCTCATCACTACTGGAGTTCTTAGTAGTTATCAAGGTAGCTATTCTGGAAACAATCTTTGATGCTGTTTTCCCTTAACCATATCTTATATCTGATCCTTGACTTCTTAGCACTCTATGAGAGAAGAAAAAGGGAATACTAGCTTTTTCTCTCTTCTCTTTTCAATATTGTTCTCCCATGTTGGGACATAGTGTGTCCCTGGTAGCTTCAGACTTCCCCATGGACCCCCTTCAAGATCATCTCTGCCCTTTCCCAGGACTAACACACCAAGGGTTTTTTTTATTTATTTATTTACATTTATATCCCTCCCTTCTCCGAAGACTCAGGGCGGCTTACAGTGTATAAGGCAATAGTCTCATTCTATTTGTATATTTACAAAGTCAACTTATTGCCCCCCCAACAATCTGGGTCCTCATTTTACCTACCTTATAAAGGATGGAAGGCTGAGTCAACCTCGGGCCGGGCTTGAACCTGCAGTAATTGCAGGCTGCTGTGTTCTAATAACAGGCTTCTAACAGCCTGAGCTATCACGTCCCTTAAGTTAATTTGAGATCTTCAGAAGATCCATTTGGGATGCCAACTTTTAGTGTTCCACCATCTCTTTACTCCTTCAGATGGCTAACTTCCTACTCCTCCCTTCATTATTTGTTTTCTTACATTTGTAATAGCTCCCCAACTCTGATACATTCTTTCTTCTTCTTTATTTATTTATAAAATTTAAACCTTCTTAAATATATAATGCTGGGTGGTTCACAGGCCAGTTTGCTCATGTGCATAAACAATCTAAAATCCCTTAAACAAAGCAAAACAAAATCTAAAATACTCAAGTACAAAAACTAAGGCAACATATATAAAAATCACATCCTGGATCTGGGAGAAAAGCCAGGTCATCTGGTAGGCTAAGATAGTTTCTCCCAACCGGGAGATGGGAAGGAGGCTGAAACACTTTCCTAGGGCAGGTCCTGCCATGGAGAAAGCACATCTCCTATGTCCCACAAAATGTAGCATCTCAAGATTGGCATGCAGTGTTCAATTTTTTTAATATTAAAAATATCTCTTAAAATCTTTACCTGAAACCACTTAGAAGTTCAGAAGCTGCCTTGGTCCAAATTAAAGAATAGAATAGAATAGAATAGAATAGAATAGAATAGAATAGAATAGAATAGAATAGAATAGAATAGAATAGAATATCAGAATTGGAAGGGACTTTGGAGGTCTTCTAGTCTAATCTCTTGAATTCAGACAAATGGTTGTCCAATCTCTTCTTAAAAACTTCCAGTGCTGGAGCATTACAACTTCTGAAGGCAAATTGTTCCACTGATTAACTGTCAGGAAATTTCTCCTTAGTTCTAGGTTCCTTCTCTCCTTGATTAGTTTCCATCCATTGCTTCTTTTCATGCCTTCAGGTGCTTTGGAGAATAGCTTGATTCCCTTTTCTTTGTGGCAACCCTTAAGATATTGGAACACTGTGATCATGTCACACCTAGTCCTTCTTTTCATTAAACAAGACATACCCAATTCCAGTAACCATTCTTTATATGTTTAAACAATTTGGTTTCAGAAAAAATTATCCTGTAATCTACAACTGCAAAAACAGATGGACTACAAATCTCGATCAGTGCAAAGCAATAGACGCAATTTACATAAACTTCTGTAAAGCTTTGATTCAGTGGTACATGACAAACTACTTCTAAAACTAAAATCCTATGGCATCTCCGGACCCCTACATAATTGAATAGCTGCATTCCTGTCAAACAGAGAACAAGTGGTCAAAATAGGGAGCACCCTATCAAATCCTGCACCTGTAAATAGCGGTGTCCCCCAGGGCAGTGTTCTAGGACCAACATTCTTCATACTATACATAAACAACCTTTGCAATCATATTATAAGCAACTGTGTTCTCTTCGCCGATGATGTAAAAATATTTTACACCACTAACAATGCTGCTACCCTTCACAAAGACCTTGACTTTGTGTCGGAATGGTCAAACAATTGTCAACTCCAAGTCTCAACCAACAAATGCTGTGTCTTACACATTGGCAAAAAGAATCAGAACACAAAATACAAACTGTGTGGATACAACCTTGTTAGATGACCCTCACTCTGCCAAAGACCTTGGAGTACTCATATCAAATGATCGAAGTGCCAAAGCCCACTGTAACTACATCACCAAAAAGGCATTAAGAGTTGTAAACCTAATCTTCTTCTTGGTAATATCACACTACTAACCAAAGCATACAAAACATTTGCTATACCAATTCTCAAATACAACTCATCTGTCTCGAATACAGCTCATCTATGAATATTGAACATTAATATGATCGAACATGTCCAGAAATATTTCAGAAGAAGAGACCTCCACCCAGTGGTGGGATTCAAGTAATTTAACAACCGGTTATCTGCCCTAATAATTTCTTCCAACAAACAGTTTGCCAAACTGCTCAGAAAGTTAACAACCGGTTCTACCAAAGTGGTGTGAACTGGCTGAATCCCATCACTGCCTCCACTCCTCTGCTCGCAACAAAATACCTTATGCCACCAAACTTGAAATTCTGGGCCTAAAAAACTTAGAATTATGCCATCTTCAATATGACCTAAGCGTAGCTCATAAAATTATCTGCTACAATGTCCTACCTGTCAATGACTACTTCAGTTTCAGCCATAACAATACATGAGCACACGAGAGATACAAACTTAAAGTGAACCGCTCCAAATTCGATTGCGGAAAATATGACTTTTCAGCAACAGAGTGGCCAGTGCCTGGAATACACTACCTGACTCTGTGGTTTCATCCCAACCCCCCAAAAATTTTAACCTAAGACTGTCTACTGTTGACCTCACCCCATTCCTAAGAAGTCTGAAAGAGGCGTGCATAAGAGCAACCAGCGGGCCTACCGTCCTTGTCCTAATGTTTCCTCTACTTGTATCTATTTATGTATTCAATTCATGCTTATAATTATATAAATTATCTAATACGTTCTTGACATATAAATAAATAAAATAAATAAAAATGTTTTAGCCTCCAGTCCCCTAATCATTTTTGTTGTTCTTTCTGTGCACTCCTTCTAGAGTCTCAACATCTATTTTACATCATAGAGACCAAAACTGGATGTAATAAATAAACTAAAAGAATTTAAATCTTTACTGGTCCTATAAAAATTTTAATATTATGTTTATACCAGGAACTGTAGTCTTTTATACCTGTAGAGCATAACATCTACAGCAAGCCCTGATAATTTTGTAATGAGTGTCAAGCAATAAATATTTTGGAAAGTACAGTAAGGATTTGTAGTTTCCTCAGGAAACTGAAAAAAAAATGCTTAGCTATTAGGGCCTTCCAAAATCAGTGTGATCTGGAACAGGGGTCTCCAACCTTGACAACTTTAAGCCTGGCGGACTTCAACTTCCAGAATTCCCCAGCCAGCAAAGCAAAGCTGGCTGGGGAATTCTGGGAGTTGAAGTCCGCCAGGCTTAAAGTTGCCAAGGTTGGAAACCCCTGATCTGGAGTTTTGTCTCTCTGTTAGTATTACTTTACCCAGATCTGCTTGGTGAGATATATGAGGCCTTTGCAAGATATTTGCTTTAAAATATTCGAAAAGCAGCTAATGAAATCCTTGAAGGAGGGCATTGTTTACAATAAATAGGACACCCACCCCCACACTCCTAAGTACAATGTCTGGTCTTCATCATTCATTACTTAATACAGTTTTTGTATCTAATGAATCACTAGAGAATAGATTGCCAGAGAGAAATGTGTTTCTTGTTCATGTTCTGCATGTCTTGTTTATACCTGCCTACTTGGCAATCTAGAATTGGGAGCTTAAAACTAAGCAAGTAAGCCCCAAATACACTAGTTGGTATTAATAAAAATAATCACAATTAGGCACCCCATAATAACTTTTCAATTACACTGATAAACTAATAGGTTTAATGTAACCAGTATTATCACAGTTATATGTCATAACAAATGAGAATAGCATTAAGTAGGGGAACAAAATCATTTCCCCCTCTCAAACAATTGACTTTAAACCAATAATACAGGCATGTAGCCACTCCATCTTGGTAAAGTTGGTTTCTCCCCATCCAGGACTCTTTAAAGGCTCCAGGGCAGGGGACTCCAATCTTGGCAACTTTAAGCCTGGAGGATTTCAACTCCCAAAATCCCACGGCCAGCAAAGCTGGCTGGGGAATTCTGAGAGTTGAAGTCCTCCAGGCTTAAAGTTGCCAAGTTGGAGACCCCTGCTCCAGGGACTTGGTCAGCACCACAACCATATCACCTACCTGGACAGGGGCAGAGATGTACAGTTGGGTATTATCAGCATACTGATAATTCTGTATCCTGTATTATCAAATGACCTCACCTACCCCTTTTCACCCATCCATCAAAATGTAGCCCTTTTTACCTGCTCATTGAGCTTGCTCTGCATTTTCTCTTCCTGTTTTAATATTAACATTTCCTGGTTCCCCTTAACTACATTATTCACAGCTGATTACCCATTATTTCATTTTTGTTTACTGCAGTAATTATTTTATTGCATGCATGTTTTTCATCATGCCCAGCCTCACTCATTCAATCCTTCCACAACAAATCCTTGTTCATACATTCCATTAGCACAACTCTATACTCTTGTGTATCACTGTCACTTTACAGCAAGGATACGGAACAGTGGCTCCTTTATGATTTGTGGACTTCAACTCCCAGAATTCCTAAGCCAGAAATTATACTGCTATACAGTATAATTTTCTTTCTGTTCCAAGCACTTTCCCTCTCTCCTTATGTCCACATTTTTCCCCGCCGGATCACATTTATTTAGAATGTTATGCAATTTTTCCTCAAACTGATATCTGATTCTTCTATTATCACTAGTCCCTGCAATGAAACTAGATTCTTAATTTCATATACTGTAGACTCCCAGCAACCCAAATAACGCCACTTCATATTTTCTGATATATTCTTTAGTCTTTTCATTCATAATTCATTATACTTTCATTTCCCTGGATATATTCATCATCTTTATCCCTCAAAATCGGTCCATCTTCATTCAGAATTATTCCAGTATTCCCCTTTCTATTAGTTTCACAGATACACAGTATATCCATTTTTGTTTCGTTTAATTTATGCTCCTTAACATTTATTGCTTTTATATTCAAAATTACAATTGTCCATATGCTGCGGTTATTATCAGATAGGACCCATAGATATTAACCTCTGTTACCCAAAATGGCTTTAATCAATCACAGTTTTTATATAACATTTTTTGGGGGAAAACAGAGATGATGCAGAATATATTATCAGTTTAGTATTATACCATGTTGCATGTGCTATAGCATCTTCTGCTAACTCTAAGAACAATGTCAGTTTTGACATATTTCTGCCAATATGCCACACATGTATCCAGTTTTATCCCAAGCATGTTAATGTTATTCTGTACAAGCTAAGATATCTAACTGTCAGTTTTCTCTTGGTCAGCTAGGCAAGAATTTGCAGGAATAGATTTCCAAGGACATCAAAGTGCTACTAAATAGAAGTTTTATAGCAAAGTTAATTAAGTATTTATGAAATATGGCTTTATTAACTTTGCAAGTTCCATTTATACTGGAATAAGAACTAAATTGTTGTGATTCCTCCTTCCATCTGTCTGATGTAATGGGTTAGAAACCGTTTTCCTTTGTGGTGGAGGAATAATTTCCACCTGTCTCTTGTTTTGGCAATGGATTAATTTGGTATCAGACTGCTTGCCAGTGACCAGCTGAGATTTGCTTTAGTCATACCCAGAGCAGGCAGAAACACTTCAGATCTTATTTGGATACTCATGCTGTATCCGTTGGCAGTTTCTTAAAAGAACAATACTTTTTTCTGGTCTTCTATGGTACCTGGACAGGCCAGTTTGTATTCATTAAAGAGGTACCAGAGGTACAGGTAGTCCTTGACTTAAGACCATAACTGAGCCCAAAATTTTTGTTGCTAAGTGAGACATTTGATAAGTGGGTTTTCTCCCATTTTACGACCTTTCTTCAGTGGTGAAATTCAGCTGGCTCGATCCAGATCGCGCGATCCGGTAGCGCCGGCAGTGGGAGGCTCAGACGTCATCACATCCTGTTTTTTATCCTCTGCACATGCGCAGAAGTCTCTGAGCATGTGTGGAGGAGGCACGCGTGCTCCTATTTGCGAACCAGTAGCGAAGTTAAGTGAACACCACCCCTGCCTTTCTTGCCGCAATTGTTAAGCGAATCACTGCAGTTAAATTAGTAACATGGCTGTTAAGTGAATCAGGCTTCCCCATTGACTTTGCTTGTCAGAAGGTCGCAAAAGATAATCACATGATCTCAGGACACTGCAACCAGCTGTGTGCAACAAAATTGCATTTTAATGTATGCTGATTAGTGTATATTCAAAGTGACAATAAAGTTATTCTAAGTCTATCATAAATATGAGTCAGTTGCCAAGCATCTGAATTTTGACCGCATGACCATGGGGATATTGTAATGGTTGTATGTGTGAAAAACAGTCCTAAGTCACTTTTTTCATTGATGTTGAGCGGAACTTTGAACGGTCACTTAAATGAACTGTTATAAATTAAGGATTAACAGTACAGTTAGAGTGTCCATGCCAAAGCCAAAGCATCTTTGCTGAATCACATCCCACCAATTAAGAAGTATATGCAGTGACCTTGTAAGATTTCAGCCATTTTTAAAGCAATAATAATAATTTGAAGTTCATAAATAATATTTCATGAATGTTCTGGGAGGCTACAGGTCCAATCACTGATTTAAAAACCTAATGAAATATGGCATCATTATTTATTAGCTTTATTCATGGATTCATAACCTGATCCATGTTCTCCTTTACCAAAAGAATCTACAATATAATTTTGGACTTTCCTTGGTGCAAAAGAGATAGGAACTCCATTGGCAATTTGCCAGGCCCTCACTTTGGATATCAGAAACTGTAGGCTTTTAATAGGTTTTTAACACTGCAGTTTTTCATTGCGATGAGGTATGTGTTTTGCCGTAAGTGTTGATTACATTTGTTATGCTTTTCAAAATGATTTGTTCTACCCTAGGGCCGGTTCAGTAGGTAGATAGGATATCAATAATTTATTCTTATTTATTTAGCAATTTAGGAAGCCTTTGGGGTATGGATACAGTGAAACACACAAAAGACCTAAATCTTGGACGGATGCTGGTTTTCCTGGATTAAAAAAAATCTTGCAATACTACTCTAGTAACTTTTCCTGTTGCTCCCACTCAAGGATTCAGTAGAAAACATTTTAAATCTAAAATGCCCTTTACATGCAGTGCTAAAAGTTAATTGGAAATTAAGTCTGTATCATACACAAATTATAGTACGTTAAATCACGGTCACTCTATATAAATAGTACATGAGCCAGTGGTCATAATTTTTCTTAACAATGATAATTTTACTAAATACAGCTCCATTTTTAATCCCCAATCCTGCTGATTAGGTGACTATGTATGGAAGTCAACTGTTTGAGTTCACATATGCAGAAAACCTATATTAATGTTATTTCATATTGACAAAATATTTTCAAAAACTGCAAAATCAATCAATATATTATTCTACTGCACAAATCTTTTACCACAAAAGTATTTGATTTAATTTATCACTGCCCAGAATTGACACTCTCAGAATCTAACCAGATGCTTAATGAATGTAAAAGTGAATCCATCCTTTCCATAGTTGGTTTACTGATAATAGGAACAGCTATTTTTAAACCTATATTTAAGATTAAACATAATTGTTTAAGGATTCTATTCACAAAGCATGAACTGATTTTACACACACACACACACACACACATACGCACACACACACACACATAGCTAACATCAAAAACGTTATCAAAACACAACAAAGGATGTTCTTTCTGTGCCAACTCAGAAAGCTCAAATTGCCCAAGGAGCTGCTGATCCAGTTCTACAGAAAAATTATTGAGTCTGACATCTGCACCTCTATAACTGTCTGGTTTGGTTCTGCAACCCAACAAGACAGACACAGACTTCAGAGGATAATTAGAGCTGCAGAAAGAAACAATTGCTACCAACCTGCCTTCCATTGAGGACCTGTATTCTACACCAGTCAAAAAGAGGGCTGTGAAAATATTTACAGAGCCCTCACATCCTGGACATAAACTGTTTCAACTCCTACCCTCAAAAAGACGCTACAGAGCACTGCACACCAGAATAACTAGACACAAGAACAGTTTCTTCTCGAACGCCATCACTCTGCTAAACAAATAATTCCCTCAACACTGTCAAACTATTTACTAAGTCTGCACTACTATTAATCTTCTCATCGTTCCCACCACCCATCTCCTTCTACTTATGACTGTATGACTGTAACTTTGTTGCTTGCATCCTTACGATTTATATTGATATTGATTATTTCCCGATTCCTAATTTTACCCTACGACTATCATTAAGTGTTCTACTTAGAATTCTTGATGAACGTATCTTTTCTTTTTTGTACATTGAGAGTATTTGCACCAAGACAAATTCCTTGTGTGTCCAATCACACTTGGCCAATAATATTCTATTCTATTCTATTCTATTCTATTCTATTCTATATACATATATCTCTATATATTGTATATAGCCGTGATGGCGAACTTATGGCACATGTGCCAGAGGTGGCACCCAGAGCCCTCTCTGTGGGCATGCACGCTCTCACCCCAGCTCAGCCAGCTGGTCATCAGGTTTCTGAGGCACGCATGCACACCCGGCCAGCTGGTCGTCGGGTTTCTGGCGTGCGCCTTCTAGTTTGGACATTCTGTGCCTGAAAGCTTTGCCATCACTGGTATATAGAATATACAGAATATATAGAATATATAGAATATATATAGTATATAGACACTGTATATTTATGGATCCCACTTAATAAATTAATTAAATTAATTAATGTGTCCACAAAAGAGACCTAAAACAAGGTGGATCGACGACATAAGCACTATTGTAGTTCCAATTGGCAAAACAGAACTCAGGACTGAATTGGTTGGAAACGTGGATTACCGATTACCGATTAACAGAGTTGGAAGGGACCTTGTAGGTCATCTAGTCCAATCCCCCCACCCAAGCAGACCCTACACCATTTTTGACAGATGAAAGCTTCCAGTGATGAAACTCCCACTGCAGGATAAAGCGGAAGAGGCCTTCATCCTGCAGTGAATAGACAATTGCTAAGATGCTGCTGCTGATGACAATGATTATGATGGTGCTGTATATAGATATACACATGTAACATACACATTAATTCAAGCAATGGAAAGTATCAGCAAATGATTTTTATTTTTTTTAACAATGGTGTTATTAGATTTTTGTTGGGAAATTGTTTTGGATTTTCTTGTGGGTTTTGTTAGTGAAAGTATTGTTAATGCATTTCCTGTATCCATTTAAATGCAAATTTCCATGTTTCTTTACTCTTGGAGTAAAGAAAAGAAAAAGGTGATTGGATGGTCAAAAACAGAGGGGGAGGGGAAATCAAGCCAGGACTGACTAAGGTAACAGCAAAGGATGGTGAAATTTCTTCATGCCTTTTTAGCATACAAGAGAAAACATATTAACTATTGTGTAAATAGTTTCTCAACTGATTATTTCATCCTTGCTGCTGAGAAAGAATATTATTCTTTGTAAGTCAAAAAACCAAAAAGTATTGAAAAAACATGTATATGCATTCCGCATTCTCACAACAATACATTTACATCTACTTTCATGCAAATCCAATTTGTATTTATCTTTCAAATGATCGTGTTTCCCCACCCACACGAAGTTCAGATCTCTGAAATATATTCAGACATTATTCATGTGTCTGTGTGCTTCTCCAGGAAAAATAATTTGAGATTCACCATAATGAAATACAATAAAATCAAAGGACAATACTTGAGTCTAATATTTTACTCAAGCTATTCCTTAAATATGGGGAAACAGCATATTTGGGCTATAGGTATCAGAGTCTTTCCTGTCAGTTGCTATTGTTATACCTTGTTATCTATCAAAGTTTTTTTCTCTCTCTCCTCTCCATCTATCCATCCATCAAATCTTAATTTTAGATTAATTTTAGGCTGTCAAAAAATGGATATGCTTATTAAAAACAAGAAAGAAAAAGTATAGAAACTGTAGTGTGAGGAAAAAAATAATACCCGTCACAGCTATTCCATAAAGCTACATAAAGTTCTTTGGGATTTGTTCATCACTAAACTTATTTGAGGGATCCGGTGGCTCAGGGGCTAAGATGCTGAGCTTGTCAATTTTAAGGTAGGCAGTTCAGCAGTTCAAATTCCTAGTGCTGCATAACGAGGTGAGCTCCCGTTAATTGTCCCAGTTTCTGCCAACCTAGCAGTTCGAAAGCACATAAAAAATGCAAGTAGAAAAATAGGGACCACCTTTGGTGGGAAGGTAACAGCATTCTATGTGCCTTTGGCGTTTAGTCGTGCCGGCCATACGATCATGGAGACGTCTTTGGACAGCGCTGGCTCTTCGGCTTTGAAATGGAGATGAGCACCACCCCCTAGAGCTGGGAACGACTAGCACATATGTGCGAGGGAAACCTTTACCTTTAACTTATTTGAGCTGCCGTATTTATATTACAGATGCATGAAAGAATATATATCAAGAGACTGGAAAGATGTCACTTGTACATGCTTCCTTAGATTTTTTTATCAAGTATTCTTCATCATATAACTTTTGGATTAATGCCAAAGATCTAAAAGACTCAACACTGAACTATTTATATGTGCTTGGATAACACAGATATACAGAGAAATCAAACTACTTTACTCAGGATTACTTAAAAACATCTTTTTCCTACTTGTGATGAAGCAATTACAGGTTTAAAAAAAACCCTGGGGATTAGTTGGGTACAATAGAATCAAATGCCAATTTTTAAAAAAGTAAAATGGATTCCGAACTCTTGCAATTGAAAGCATACTACCAACTTACTACTTTACTGCCTAAGGATAAAATGAATCCTGGTGGACATGTGATGTATAGTTGAAAGCTGAACATTATGAGCAATTCTGGCATGTCCCTATGCCAGTGGCATTTTATCTCTAGGAGAGGAAGTGACAATTCAAGGTGACAAGCACTACTTAAAAAACAGCAATAATATTACTTCCTATGTTTCAAACAGCAATGTTTGCTCCTACTGGAGAGTTTCTTGCAAGTCACTCTCTGGGATTGTAGCAGTTTGCTAGGATGGTCAGGAAAAACATCACAAACACAGAGCTCCTAGCATATCATGGTGCTGAACCACCACTGCCTTCAAAACTCCTTCTCAGATGTAGTGGTTGCTCCTAACCATGCCAACAAAGCTAGAAATTTAGTTTGTCAAGGTACCTTTTATCACTAGATCCATAATGGTCAGTAAGTGGTACTATCATCTATCAGCAAAAACAACAGATGGGTTTGGACAAGGCTGAATCGGAGAAAGCTGTTCTAAATGAATGACTGTGGAGCTTTCATATGCATTTAGGAGGTATAAGAGGAAATGCAGGCAAAAAGAGAAGAATTTCTATTTTCATTGGCAGACTTCCAGGAGGTCCCTTTACAACTCTGTTCCAGACCATATGATGTTATTTTTGGATTGAAAGTTCACAACTGTATGGTAGTCATTAAAGCAAAGGAGATGGAGATGGAGCAAAGAAAGCATGTCAGAAGGACAACCAGGATGGATTCTGAGGAAGTTGAACTCCTACCACAGGTTACGGAGAACAATTTTGGCATGGGTAGGAAGGATGCTCTTGCCTTCAAACATTCAGATTCTTAATCCCCTAATTTAGTGAAATGTATTTAGGAGGGTATAGTTCACTCTCTCAATGGCTGAAGCAGAATTTTCAGTTAAAGCTTCAAGATTCTGGATTGTCCCTTTCTTTATATAGAAATCTTTGCAGCGGGGAAAAGTAAACGACTACTAGTGCATATATGTATTCTTTCTTTTGATTAGCTGATGTTGCTGTCCAATAGAAAGGGTCACATAAAATCACCACAGCAATGCAAAAAAAAGCCTGTTTTGAATTGTACATATGCATGCAAAGTAGGGAGGCAACTATGTTCATTTGTTGGAAAATATGTTCATTTGTTTATTTTTCTGTTTGCATGGCTTTCCATGGGATATGAATGCAGTCAAATAGTTTCAGGGGAGGGAAGTGGAGGATAGGAAATATGCAGACTATGAACTGTATACCCAATCTGCTTTAGATTTCAGTAACAAATATGCAGACTATGAATTGCATATCCAACCTGCTTTAAAAAAATGTCATCTATGCACTGTCCAAACTCTTCAACATGTACCGTATTACATTCTGGTATTTTCATTTAGTGAATGGTATCTCTTTTATGTCTACCATTTCTTGATCAAGGAACAATGGTAACATATATCAAAAAACATTCATTCCATTCCAATTGAACAGATGGCATTTAATTGGTTGTTTTCTTTTTGTTTTTTTAATGGATGCTATGTGTACTGTGTTAGCCACATTAACACTCCTAGTATTTATTTATTTTTCTGAATATTATTTCTTGAAGCTCCTACAACTTCCTCAGCTACAAGTGACTGAAATAAATTTATCTATTTCACATCACTGTTGATATGACAAAAAGGATATTTCATATCTATGCAATTCTCCTGTCATCATTGCATTGTCTGACTGTTTTTGCCTGCTTAGTTTATACAGTAAGACCTCAGGATAAAATAATTCAAGACAATTTTCCTGAAGGATAAGTGTGTTGTATTTGAAACTCTGCTACTCCAAGCACTTTGCGGCTCTTCTGGAACTCAAATAGCATATAATTCTCTGAGAGGTGAAAAGATGATAAAATCACCATGAAGCACTGCCTAAAATTGTCCGGCATTTGTCTGCAGGTATTCAGACTTAAATAAGTAAGTGCTTTCATAAGTAATAATTATCAAGCAAAAATGTTTCTCTTTAAAAAAGAACTTCAATGATTTTTTAAAAATAATAATAAATACAAACTAAATTCAGAAAGAAAAAAAAAGAATAGAAAGTGTAAGAGAAAAAAGAGGAAAAAATAAGAAAAAGTCAAAAGGAATATTTATAAGCGACTTCCAATCTTCATCACAAGTACAAATGAATTTAGTAATTCTTCATCTCCTATAAGATTGCATGCAAGTATCTATTCTTTACAGAAGCCATCACTTATTCATATGCAAATCAGGGGTGAAATCTAAAAATTTTCCCTACCGGTTCGGTGGGCGTGGCTTAATTGGTGGGCATGGCTTGGTGGTCAGATGGCTGGGTGGGCATGGCCAATAACAATAAATAATAAAAATAATAAACAAAGTATAAAAAACAATAAGAGGTACCAAAAACCAACTTTCACACTTTACACACACACAACAACACAACACAACACAACTGACTCACACACAATGTAAAAGCAGCTGCCCTTCACACTTCACACAGCCACAAAAAGCTCAAAAACCAACTTTCATACTTTACACACACACAACACAACACAACTCACACACACACACACACACACACACAATGCCACATACAGCTTTGTGAGATTTTGTGTGTTTGTGTAGTTAGAGTGAAACACTACAGAAACACACCAAATTTCAGAAAGCTGCACAAATATTTCATTTTATTATTTTATTTTATTTATATTTTTAAATCAGAGGTCTCCAACCTTAGTAACTAAGGTTGTGGACTTCAATTCCCAGAGTTCCTCAGCCAGCAAAATCAGCCAGCATTAGTTGCTCACTGAGGAAATAGATTAACTAAGCAATTGATTCTGTCTGGCTGAAAATGAAACTGGGGCTTTTGGGAAAAAAGCCATGCATTTGATCAGTAATCAGGTAAGTGCCTTAGAATCTCTTAAAAAGAGGTTTTCTACATGTTTTCAACAGAAAACATGTTTTTTAAGGTTTTGCTGATGAGGAACTCAGGTGAGATCCCCAGAGTAGCCTTTAAATTTTTTTTAAAAAAAAGTTTAAAGGCTCTGCCGATCTCAGCTGAGGGGCGTTATCCTCAAAGGCTTTTTTTTACTTTTAAAGGCATGTTTCGGCTGAAGCAAAACCTTCTTTTAAAAGTAAAAAAAAACAACCCTCTGCTGATGGTGTGGCTCAGCAGAGGCGGGGGTGGGGGGGGGCAGAGCCAGGGATTTTTGCTACCAGTCCTCCGAACCAGCAGCCACCATCGCTACTGGATCGTGTGAGCCGGTCTGAACCCTGATGCAAATCCATAAATTGTTAATTTTTCAGCCCTAGCGTCTGCAAAAAGTCCATAAAGAGTTTTCAGAATTTTATAACAAAATATCTTATTTTAATCTTGATCAAACACATCAACATGCACTCTTTCCTTTTGAAGAATCTTGATTCTTCATTTATTCAGAATGTCATTGTAGGATTTGATCTCTCTTTTTTCTTTCTTTGAAGCACTTTACTTTCTAATTTGTTTCGTCTGATAGGACTAAAGATAAACTCACCAAATGGCTTTGAAAACTTGTCATGTTGAAGATCTCTTAATATGGTTAAATAGGTAATTCCCAAAAAAGATTAGAAACTGAGCTTAGCATACCCACTATCTTTTAAAAATCTCTGCCATGATTGAGAGCATGATGGCTTCCTTTCATGCGTTGGTGGTCATATTTTCAGGGCACTACTATACAATAGCCTTCTAATGAGGAATGGCTATCCCAAGCACAAATGGACAATCTCATTTCCTCCTTAGGTTCTGTGGGACCAGTCTACTCATTGGTTCTTAGTCATGATTGTGAAGTCATCTCTATCCATTTGGTGATGTTCTAGCTTGCCATTCCTAACCCAGAAATCCAAGGATAGATATTTCTTAAAACTGTATGGAAATTAAAAGAATGTTAGGGGTACAAGGTGAACCAGTCTCTCCCCACAGTAAGGTGGGGAGCATCTGGACCATCTGAAGATATCATAGTCAATTACCAATTTTGATAGCAGCTGTACATGTAATCAAGGGCCCTGTTTTATCTTTCATTTAAAATAGTAGTACAAGATCTTGAGATTAGTGAGGAATGTCTGTGGGAGTTAGAAAGACAGCAGAGTAGCCTTGCTGTCCTGGGCCTAATATAGGTTTGCTTCATTCTGCCTAATAGAAATAGTTCTCCATTTTATTTATTAACAAGCAAATATTCAAATAAGTGCAAAGCTATGAGAGACATTACTATGATGGATCTTTGTGGGGGGAAAACCTTTCTATAGAATAATAGGTAGGAGTGTGGTTGAAGGAGGAAATATTGAAAGCATAAATCCTATTTCAGATCACAGAAGAAAAAGGAGTTGTAAATTGAGTTTCAGCCAAATTCTACACCCACCCACCCCCCTCTGCATTTCATAGGAATGAGTAGAACCAGATTTAGATTTCAAGAACTGCACCACTTCGGCAATCTTGGTAATAAAAAAAGTACACTCTGAATTTCAAAGGGAGAACAAATTAAAATAGAACTTGGTGCTATTAAAGAAAATACGAGCACTTTTAATCAAAATATTTTTAAACATGGTCTTTCAGGACATATAGATGATGCTTATGCAGATTTGATCACATAATATTATTCATTTATATACTCACATTGGTACTAGTTTTTACTACACAAAATCAACAAATCACACATTTGACATTAATGAGGTTGCAGAGACATCATTTTTTACAGCTGAGATCAATTAATAATTTTATGGCTGAAAAACTCATTTTAACTGTTTGCATTTGTTGAAAGGGAAAATGAAGGGGGGATAAACTGCTAAATCCTCCCTGCATAAAACAACTTTGCTGAAATGTGCTTTTTTCATGAATTAGCATAACTATAAAACAGTAAAAGAGTCCTTCTGGATTATGTTACTAGTTCACCTAGTCCAACTTCTAATCCTGGATAGTGACCAGTTCCAGATGGCTTGGAAACCGAGGCTGCTTCTGTTCCTCAGACAAACACAGATAGCAAAGAACTATTTCAGATGTATGAGGGAAAATCTTATCAGGGATGAAAGTGATTCTATCAAACACCTGCATACACACACAGAGGTACATACACGCAGAGACACATACAATTTTTCAAACTGGGCTTGAAGAATTATATAGCCTCAAAAAAATACAAGCATGGTATCTACCAGTAGTTAGTTTGGTTATGTTTGTACAAACTCATAGTTGCATTTTGCTTCTTTCTCCAAATAAGTGACACAGTCTCAATAGCTCAGCATGAATACAAAGGTCCTAATCTCTAAACCTGAGCTTTTCATCTCTGCATTCCCTGCTTGCGGTCCATTACTGAATTTTCTGCAACCTGGATCTCTTTTGAGACATGCACAGCTCAGGAATGAGGCTATTCTCTTTTACCATTAGAAAAGAATAACGGAAGAGACCTTGGAGGTTTTCTAGTCCAACCTCCTGCACAAGAGGAAGACCCTATAGCATTCTGGACAAATGGCTCTGCAATCACTTCTTAAAAA